>NC_085137.1:351048088-351059960 GCF_035046485.1 Aedes albopictus
CCAGTTACTAGGCCAGTGTATGTACATAGAGCTCTCTTGTTGAGCTCTAAGAGCTTTTTGGTTTTATAAGCATTTGGTGTTATAAATCGTTTTGACTGATTGCAATTTTTGACATCCATCCAATTGGATATCACCCTCTGCACAGCCCAGCATTTCAGGTCCATGTTAATTGTACAGTTTGATATACCGCAAAATGGTTCTGGACCAACAAATTGTAAATTGGAACCACTTTTAGCAAGCTCGTCTGCCATTTCATTCCCTTCAATGCCGCAGTGACCTGGAACCCAGTATAAATTTACTGAGTTCCCTTGGCACAGCCTGCGCAGTGAAAGAATGCATTCCCAGACAAGCTTTGAAGTACATTTGTAAGCGCACAAGGCTTTTAGTGCAGCTTGACTATCTGAGAAAATACAAATATTTGCATATCTGTATTTTCTCTCAAGGCAGATATTTGCGCATTTCAAAATAGCAAGAATCTCTGCTTGAAACACCGTAGGATAGTGGCCCATCGCCACTGCTTTTTGTATTCCAGGGCCGTAGATTCCTGCTCCCGTTTTCATTCCAACTTTAGAGCCATCTGTAAAGATTTGATTGATCCTTGACGAACAGTGGGACCTCCGACTTCCCAATCTGCACGAGTTGTTTCGTGCAACTTGTAAGGAACATCATGGTTCTCCACAGGTTTCATCCAGTCTTTAATCATTTTCATTACTGGCCTATTTTGGAAGTATTGTAAAATGCTCAGGTGACCTACAAGATCACCTGGCATAAACTTTTCAACTCGTTTAAGTCGCAGCAATTCCTTTTCTGCTTCTAATTGCACGTACTCGTGCAAAGGTAGCAGATTGAGAATCGCATCTAAAGCTTTTGATGGAGTGCTGCGCATCGCTCCTGTAACAGCAATGGACGCAAGACGTTGAATTTTTGCAAGCTTTGATTGCGTGGTAGCCTTTTTTGTTTTTGGCCACCAGACAAAGGAAGCACGTCACTTTTGGGCGGATTATGGCAGTATAAATCCACATTATAATTTTTGGTTTCAAGCCCCACTTTCTGCCAATAGTTTTGGAGCATAACCAAAACGCACTTGTTGCCTTACCGATAACGGATTCAATTTGAGCATTCCAGTTCAGTTTGGCATCCAGAATCAAACCTAAGTATTTGACTCGATCACTAGGATGAATTTGTATCCCTCCAAGTCGAAAAGCTCTTAGGTTGATCTTCCTTCTCCTAGTGAATTACGACAATTACGACTTTTGACGGGTTGATGCTAAGGCCCTCCTTAATACACCATGAATGTGTATAGTTTAAGGCCCTTTGCATTCTCTCCGAAACAGTTTCGTCATACTTTCCTCTCACTATTATGACTATATCGTCTGCAAAGCCCACTACTTCGAAACCTCTTTCCATCAAGCTTCTTAGAAGATCGTCTACAACCAAGGACCACATTAGTGGTGAGAGGACTCCTCCTTGAGGGCAACCCTTTGTTGCCCTTACTGTTATAGAAGAACTTCCCAGCTCAGAGGTGATTTCTCTTTTTGCAAGCACAGTATGAATCCAATGTATGATACATTGGTCGAAGTTTTTATTCTCCATGGCACGCTTCATAGATGAATAGGAGGCATTATCAAATGCTCCTTCTATATCTAAAAAGGCGCATAGAGCTATTTCTTTTGCTGAAAACGTTTTTTTCCACCTTTGTTACTAGCGAGTGAAGTGCCGTAACCGTTGACTTACCAGATTGATAAGCAAACTGGAAGTCAGACAGGGGATGCTCTTTTATGTAAGAAGAATTGATAAAATCCTTCAAAACCTTTTCCATAGTCTTCAACAAAACTGAAGAAAGACTAATTGGTCTATATGCTTTCGGATGCGTCTTGTCTCGCCTCCCCTTTTTTGGTATAAAGATAACTTTTACAAGTCTCCATTTTGATGGAATTTAATTCAATCTCAAACTAGCCTTGAACATCTCAATTAGTGATGGAACCAACACCGCTTCTCCGTTTTGAATCAGTGCTGGAAATATCCCATCAACTCCTGCAGATTTAAAAGGCTGAATAGATCTTATCGCATTTTCCACTCTGGCCTTCGTGAAGATTTCATCAGCTAAATCTGAGGCGGTGTTTACTGTACTATTTGACTCCGTTGAGTTTACACTAGGACATCCTTCACCTTCCAGAGATATATCAACATTGAAATCCACACTTAGAACCGAACCTGGAAAATGGGTTTCCATCATTAAAATCAAAGTTTCACGAGGAGTTTTGGTAAAAGCTCCATCGTCACGCTTCAGATTTCCCAATTCATTTGCATGATCTTTTGCAAGCGTGTTTTGTAGTCTGGCAACTACAGGAGTACTGTTTATGTTTTCACATGTCAGCACCCAAGATTTTCTTTTAGATTTTCGTATTTCGTTGTTGTACTCAGTCAGGGCTTTCCTATACTGAGTCCAATCTCCCGTTTGTTTCGCTCTATTGAACATTTTAAGAGAAAATTTTCTTAGGCGATCCAGTTTAAAGTTCCACCATGGCACGTCTCTAGTAGAAGACGATTGTATGGTGGGACAACTGCTGTTAAAGGAACTGATGATACTTTCATTTACTGTTCGAGAAAATGATTCCAACTTTTGGGTTGAATCGATAATTTCCCCCATTGTAAATGAATGCGAATTCAACAATTCCACATATTGATCCCAGTTTGTCTTCCTGGGATTTCTAAATGCAGTTCTAGAATAATCTCCACCGCTCCAATTGAAGATAATGTGTTTATGATCAGATAGAGAAATCTCATCTGACACGTGCCAGTTTGTGATCTTGTCAAAGATTGCAGCATTGCACAGTGTTAGATCCAAGACCTCTTGTCTGATTGCATTTGAGAAAGTAGGTTTATCACCGTTATTGCAAATGTCTATATTGCTGGAAGACAGATACTCTAATAGTGACTCACTTCGACTGTTAATATCCGTACTACCCCAAACCGTGTGATGCGCATTGGCGTCACAGCCAATGATGAACGATTTGTTGTTTTCTTTACAGAATTGAACAAATGATGCGATCTCAGGAGGAGGTACCTCAGGAACATCACCAGGAAAGTAAGCTGAAGCCACAGCGATCTCAGTTTTACCCCTAGTGGTTGGTACCTCTACCATGACCGCAACAATGTCCCTTCTGATAAACTCTGTAATAGGATAGCGTTTTAACGTTCTACGTACTAGGACAGCAGTTCTGGGAGAATCTTGTTGCTCATCATAAAATAGTTTACTATTTTGTGTCAGAACACCAAGAATCTTTCGTTTATTGGACCATGGCTCTTGAATAAGCGCCACTTCCAGTCCTTCTTTTTTAAACCTTCGACTCAACACAGCAGAAGCACCTTTTGCGTGATGAAGGTTTACCTGTACAAACTTGATTCCAGTCATTAAACTATACATTTACCCACTTTTGTTAAGCCTCGGAATTGAGACTTAAGAAAAGTAGCCGATTATCCCGGAGACAAATAAGGTCCACTGCGTCATTGCTCCGTTTAACACAGTAAGGGCAAAAATACTGTGGAGGGTGCCCTGGTACTCCACAGCCACCGTTAGCGGCTAGGTTTTTATTAACCATTCATTCCTAGGCACGGTACGCATTAAGCCGCTTGACACCGTGAATTAGGGGTCACCTGTTAGTGGACTCTTACCACCGGAACAGACGGTCCGTAGTGTTATTCTTAGCCAGTTGAAGGAACTGCTACCGACACTACACGGCTATCTAGGCTGATCGGGAATAGAAGTTAATATTGATGATCAACTTCTTTCGTTGGGCTAACGCCAACACTCTTGTCTCGCTGGAGGGCCATCGTGTCAGTTCTGTTTAACGTCCCAACCAACACTGGGACGATCACGCTGATGGGGCTACCACCTTGTATCTAGCTGGGTGTGGTGCAGCGTTTCTTACTCAGCCGCTGGATGCCAGAACAGACGCTGTTTGAGCCGCACCTCCTTGGTGAACAGACGCCCGAGACGTACCTCCTCAATCTGGCTGAAGTCAGAAGGACAACAGTGCCCAGGCTGCACTACCAGCTAAGCACACAACTCTTAGTTGGCGGTCTTTGTCATCGCTTGACCCGTGGAAGCATGAGGTAGGAACTTGTGAGGACCAGAGCTATGTTGGACGCTCTCCTTATCGACTCACCGTTTTGCAGCATTTTCACTCTTCATAAATTCATTCGCTTTCTATCCGATTAGAAATAAGAAGGGAGGTTTTTTTCATCTCTCGGATTTGTGAAGGGTTTTCCAACAAATTTTCAGACATGAAACATGATGGCTTCTAAACACAGTACCGTTAGGAAGTTTTAGAAATCTATTTTCAATTATGAACTCTGAAGTGCTCATGACACATTCCACGCATTACGTTTCGCGCGAGCAGCCAACTTTCGCTTCCAAAAATTAATATGTTGTTAAATACATGTTAACCACACATATCGAAAAAGGACCTGGGATCGAATCCCACTCCCGACAAACTCGCAAAATGTGAGTTCTTCCTTCGGAAGGGAAGTAAAGCGTGGGTCCCGAGATGAACTAGCATAGGGCTAAAAATCTCGTTAATACAGATAAAAAAAAACAGATCGAAAAAAGAATGCAAAAATGTGTGACATATGATGCACATGACATATCATGTAAATGTCATAAAATATCATGTAAACTTACATTATATGTCATCTAACTCAGCGTGACTCTGAGTGTTTACATGGCATATAACGCAAATTTACATGATATATCATGTAAACCATCATAACAGTAAGTTTACATGACTAAAATGAAGTTTACATGACGTGTAAATCTCATTATTTTCATCTGTGCAGTATATCAAACGATCAGATTTGAATAGAAGATTCATTTTATGCTTTCTAATTGGGAATCGGACATTTGTACTTCGAAAGAAATCGAAAAATACAACCCGTTACACCATCGCAAAAAATGACAAATTTTGACGGAAAGCCAAGAAATTTGCTGCTTTCTCGAGGATATTTTCAATATTTCAAGTGCAATTAGAAGAATATAAGTAGTTGTCTTCATTTTGGTGCAAAAAGAACCAAAATCGACAGCATGAGCCCGGAAATATCGTTCAATGAAGTTTAAAAACCGCGGTATAGAAGTGCGTGGAATGTGTCTTATGACCAGCGCTGTTATTGGTCGTGAGCTTCCCATGACGATGAACAAGTAGGGTCTTTCATCGTCACAAGACAAAATGAGCATTCGCGCACTTCGTCATGTCATTTTGCAATGATCAAGCGTCATGACGGAAATTTTCATATTGTTTTGAAATTAAAATTTTCACCTGGTCCATGCAAATTTAGGCTAGCCGTTGTATTTAGCAGATGGAGAGGACATACATTCATGCTTTAAAGGATTTAAACAACGACAAAATCCATGAATGTTGTAGTAATGGCCATGTTTACAACCATGTCACGCTCTGTCGTGACAGAAAAATGAGCGAATATTGTTAGACTCTCTTGGTCATTGTCTCCCGATTCGATGACATTGAGAGAGGCACTTCTGTAAAACTCGCGTGACGACCCGTGTTGACGCTGACGTTTTCCAAGCCTGCTTATGACTATATAATTATTAGTCGTCATGGATTAGGACATTTTATAATTTTGTCAAATGTTTAACCAATGACGAGAATTGTCAGACAAATAAGGCACAAAACAACCAACAAAAACGGTGCGGCGATTACTTTTTATCTCAGCTAAATAATGACATGATCTCGAAAATTTTCGTTGCAGACAAAATGGAAACTGAATTTGTTGCGTTTGATAATACATCTTCAGCAGAGTTTTAGTGCTTACCAACTCGAAGTTAGCGATCGAAAGTAGCAATGCAAGGCTTGAAAATATCTAAACTCGTGGTGTACGATGTTTATCCTATTATTTTCAAGTTGGGACAAACTTATGTTGCATTGGGTGGATTGGGTATTCGGGAACAACTAACGTGTGATACATATGTACAATGGATATTTGAAGTTGTTTCTCAAATTGTCCGTCTCAAGGAGCACTACCACCAGCAGTGTTACAAAACTCAGTGGTTCCCAATCTTCAGTAACGGGCGACGCGAATTTCTCAAGATCCGAAAGTTGTAGGAGATGATGTAATACAATAAAGTGGTGTTGCAAAGATCAGTAGTTCCCAAGCAGAGGCCACGAGCCATCTTAATTTTTCATGAACCGAGAGTGCGATAAGCAAGTGAAAAAGGTTTTCAGGTTCTGCGTCTAAAGAAGCATTTATTTATGGCTCAATCGCGTGTAACGCTTTACGGAGCCGAAATTCATTCTTTGTATTCAGTTACATACAATTTTCTGACTTTCTTAGGTTATTCAAGGTTAGTACTGGGAGGAGGCCAGGGTACTCGTGGCTGCTCGAGGTTAGCGGGTCACAAAATTTTAAGTAAAGGCATGGTTAGGATAAGGTTACAGAGTTCTCTTTAGCACATCTGGGTGGTATCTTGGTTTTTGGCATCGCCTCTGGTGTTTCCATAGGCTTGTCACGGGTTTTCGTCTGCCGGAATGCCAGGAACATATAACACAAAAACGACAAAAATAACTGAAGCGAAAAAAAACTGAAGATTATACCTTTATACAACACATGCGAAGAAACTCATAAATGGACCGCATATAGATTAGATCGCGGGTTCCCAACACATCTCTAACTGGAACAAAGGGCATTGCCAAACTACGTGATCGATGTCATCATAACCGGAACCGCATTTAGTACAAAGACTCTCGAGCGCAGGGTTTATTCTATGCAAATGTGCGCCTAGCGAGTAATGGTTGGACATGAGTCTTGACATCACACGTATGAAGTCTCGACCTACGTCCAAACCGTAATGCCACGCTCGCAAAGAAACATTAGCAATAATGGAATGTAGGGGAACTGTGGGCATAACGCCCCCGGGGGCAAAACGCCCTCACGCGATTTCATAATATTGTGGAGGTTTTCGTTAGATGCAAGCAAACTAGAACTCAAACTGTCGAAAGAAAAGCGTGAAAAACGACGATTTTCTCCATTTGGAAAGATTCCCTAATTTGCAGCGCACAGAAATTAAGACATTGCGCGCTGATTATATGGAATCAACTCATGAAACTACCACGCGCCTCCTACTCCTTCATTTGCTGCTGGAAAAAGTTCGATGGAGTCCCTTAGTATTTCACAACAAGTAAAAGCGGGAAATGCCAGCGGGCGTTTTGCCTCACCCAAAAAGGCGTTTTACCTCCTCCAGTTTTCCGGTACCTAAAAAGAAACACTTTTTTGAATTGTTTATTTGAATGGGAAATTTTGTGGGCAAAAAGTTGAAATCTCTTAGGTAAGGCAGTAAACTGCCCAGTCAACCAGTGATCGTACATATAAGATGATGCATAAGATGTTAAAGTGGAGGCGATATGCGTACATTTCACATGCGCCTAAATGGAGGCATGCACACATATGGCCTCCACTTTATCATCTTATGCATCATCTTATACGATGAAACTGTAAAACCGAAGCGGGTCAATCTTGAAGAAGGAAGTAAAGAACTAGAATTATGGACGATTTGGATACCCCCGGACTCAACAGTATGATCTTTCGACCAGTGCACCCATCTGCTCCCTTATTTTTGTAAGAAAGTAAGATGGATGCTTTACAGGTTTCATCGACCGGAGTGCCTCAATCGTACTAAGACTATCCGAGAAGATGAAGAAATGGTCTGCGGGCATGTTTGAGGCGAAGTCGATTGCGGCCTCAGCTCAGCAACATAAATCGAACAAGGTTCCTGAAGTTTGCGGAAAGCGGTGGAGTTTTCATTGAAGACACCGAAACCATTGGATCAATTTATGCGAGACCATTCAGTGAAAAATCTCTTACAGGAATTGACATGTTGGTACTTTTCGTTAAAAATGCGAGGAATAGATATACATCGAAGTTGATCTGATATTCCCTGAATAGCTTGTTTCATGGACAGATCGTATTTAACAAAGTAACTGTCATTGGTAAAGTGTACACGAGGAGGATTATAACCTGGGAGGCTTATATCAGATGACATGTAGAAAAGATAGATTCTCATGAATTTTGACTGAGTGTTCAGACTGAGCATTTCTTCGAAGTTTTCAATAACCAGTATGTTGCTCACTCCACACTTGATAAGTAACCTTAGCGAGAGCTCCCAGAAGCGGTTCTGGAGAGGTTTCACCCCTGCCAGGACCTCTAGGCTCGCATTATGCGTTGAGTGCATACAGCCGAGGGCAATACGCAAACAACGGTATTGAATTCGATCCAGCTTGATTAGGTGGCAGTTTGCTGCTGAGTGAAAGCAGAAAGAGTCATATTCAATAACAGAGAGAATGGTCGTTTTGTAAAGTTTTATGAGGTCTTCCGGGTGAGCACCCCACCATGTTCCGGTAATTGTGCGTAGAAAATTGATCCTTTGTTGACATTTTTGCACCAAATACTTGATTTGTGTACCCCAAGTGCCTTTTGAATCAAACCAGACCCCAAGGTATTTCAAAGTCAATGACTGGTCGATTTCTATTCCCAATAGATTGAGTTTCAGTTGGGCTGGGTTCCGCTTTTTAGAAAACACAACCAATTGAGTTTTTTGCGAAGCAAACTCGATCCCCAAATCTTTTGCCCAGGTTGACAGATTATTTAGATAATTTTGCAACTTTTCTGTATGTGGGCCTTTTAGATAAACCACAGCATCATCTGCAAGTTGTTGTAGCGTGCATTGTCCTTCCAAGCAACTATCAATGTCTTTCACGTAAAAATTATAAAGCAAGGGACTTAGACATGAGTCTTGGGTAAGCCCATGTAGCTAATTCTGGAAGTTGTCAGTTGTCCGAGATTGAAGCTCATATGTTTTTGACAAAGAAATTATTTAAAAATCCTGGAAGTCCACTATTGTGTATTTTTTTCTAACAATATGCCTCTCTCTCTCTCTTCTCTCTTCTTGGCGTAACGTCCTCACTGGGACAAAGCCTGCATCTCAGCTTAGTGTTCTATGAGCACTTCCACAGTTTTTAACTGAGAGCTTCCTCTGCCAATGACCATTTTGCATGTGTATATCGTGTGGCAGGCACGAAGATACTCTATGCCCAAGGAAGTCAAGGAATTTTCCTTTACGAAAAGATCCTGGACCGACCGGGAATCGAACCCGTCACCCTCAGCATGGTCATGCTGAATACCCGTGCGTTTACCGCCTCGGCTATATAGGCCTATGGAAACTGAATCAAGGCGCCCTTAATATCCAAGAAAACTGAAGCCAATTCTTTTCCGCTAACACCAGTTGAATATCTATTGAAAGCAAAGCCAGACAGTCGTTTGTTCCTTTCCCCTTGCGGAACCCGAATTGTGTATTTGAAAGCAAGTTATTCGATTCAACCCAATGGTCGGGTCGCTATAGGATCATTTTTTTCTAACAATTTCCTTAAACATGATAACATAGCATTTGTTCGGTGTGAGTTATGATCAAACGCTGGTTTACCAGGCTTTTTTGAATAGCTATTACTTTGACCTGTCTCCATTCTGGCGGAACAACGTTGTTCTTCATAAATGAGTTGAACAGGTCTGGCAATCGTCTTTTAGCGATATCTGGGAGATTCTTAAGAAGATTGAACTTGATCATATCGCGTCCCGGAGCGGAATTATTTGATGAAAGAAGTGCCATAGAAAATTCCAGCATAATGAAGGGTCTGTCCAGAGAACCGTCTCTTGAGGATGTTTCCCAAGAAATCAGTAGTGCTGGGACTGAGTCTGGGCAGACATTTTTCGCGAAGCTGAATATCCAACGGTCGGAGTATTCGTCACTCTCATTAGGAGAAGAGTTGCGAGCCACTCTCCAAAGC
The DNA here is from genome assembly GCF_035046485.1 of Aedes albopictus. Lineage (NCBI taxonomy): Eukaryota > Metazoa > Arthropoda > Insecta > Diptera > Culicidae > Aedes > Aedes albopictus. Next base: position 351,057,937 of record NC_085137.1, read on the forward strand.
GTTGTCATTGAAGTTTCTCTAGAGAGGCCGTCAATGAAGTGTCGCCAATAACTACGCTTTTTCGCTTTCAGCAAATTCTTCAGCTGTCTTTCGAGCTTAGCATACTCTTGATAAAGATCTGAGGTACCGTGCCTACGAAAAATTTTGAAAGCATCAGATTTTTAAGATACAACTGGGTGCAAACATCATCCCAACCTAGTGTGGCTGGTCTTCTTTTGAAAGTTTCACTTGGAACTCGTCGTTTTTGTGATTCTAATGCACTCTTGTATATCAGTTCAGACAGGAATCGATACTCATCCAAAGGTGCGAGGGGATTGAATGATTCGATGCCAAAAGATACCGCTTCTGCATACTTTTGCCAATCGATATTCCTTGTGAGGTCAAAAGGAACCTGAATTGGTTGGTCTGACCTTTCACTGTTATGCTTTATGGTGGTTGTAATGGGCAAGTGATCACTACCAAGGATGGAAATCTAGTGATCATGATAAGATCCCGAATGTGTCGCAATTGAAGCGCATCGCACGATCATAGCAATAACGATAGAACCTTGTCGTCAAGCATTATAACAAACCACGCCCCGTGAAAATTGAATCGCGAGGCATGTTCGGCCATGATGCGATCGTTATCATGAAGTCGAAATGATAAATACCAAAAATCATTCACTTTCTGTGCATTCTTGTTGCTCTAATATCAAGATATGCCAATGAATGTATTGTTTTTAATTATGAATTCTGTTTATTGGTCCATAAGTGGTTTAAATCGTGATGCAGTGGCGTAGCCAGAAATTGTCTCTGGGAGGGGTTTTCAACGGTCAATGATACCTTTTTTGATTTGACACTTACATTTTATAAACAGTAATGAGCAATTGTATTCGTAGTTTGAAAATAGCGGCGCAGCCGAAAAATTTTTTCGTCGCAAAGCGCTTTATACTGAAAATTTGTTCCACAAATTTTGGCTCTGTGGGGAGGGGGTTTAACCTAAACCCCCCCCCCCCCCCCGTGGCTACGCCAGTGTCGTGATGAATAAAGTTTATCACGACTTGTAACATGATCCGATAACGTGTGATCCCATGATAAAGCGTGCATCAGATGCTTTGATTGCCTGTGATCCCATGATACAAGCACGGGGCGAGGGTGTCGGTTTCATGCTACTGCAAGAGCAAAGGCAATCTTGGATTGTTCGTATCCTGTATCATTTGTCACTGGAAGTGACTTTCTTCCATCCTTTGATCACTACCATGAGGATCTTCGATTACCTTCCACAAGCAATCGAATGATAGTGAACTTGATCCCAGTGATAGGTCGAGACGACTTTCTTTGCCGTCAGATGCAATACGTGTCACTTAACCTGTATTTCAAATGTTCAAATTGAAATCGTCACACAAATCATAGAAAATGACCGCTCTATTATCATCATATGGTTCGCCCCACCCTGTACCATGTGTGTTCATATCACCCAGAATTAAAACTGGATGTGATAGTGCAGAAACCGCATTCCAAAGATGACGGTAGTAAATTGAAATTCTTGGAGGAATGGACGGGAATGACTCAAGAAGCAATTATTGCAATAAAGTGGCGCTACAAAACTCAGTCATCGTAATCGACGAGTGCATCCTGGTAGGTGCGATTGATCGTGAACCAAATCGTGGGTTGCTGTGGTAGCCCATATGGAGCATGATCTTGCTAATCGCTGCTCGGCGTCAGGTCTCATCATCAACGTCAACAAAATCAAATCGTTGCAAGTTTAAGAAATGTATGGAACAACAATCAGATTTATTCGACGCACCAGAATCCGAATTTTCAACTCGAACGTGAAATCTGAGCTACCGTACGCCAGTGAAACTTAGTGTGTATCAGTGGAGAACACTCAACGGCTGCAGGTCTTCATCAATAGATGCCTGCGGTATATAATTCGTGCATGGTGGCCTCACAATTGGATCTCCAACGTGGAGCTCCATTGTCGAAGTCATCAAAAGACGATAGCGACAAAAATTCGGGAGCGAAAGTGGAGGTGGGTCAGCCACA
>NC_085137.1:351059983-351080767 GCF_035046485.1 Aedes albopictus
CTCGAGACAATGGGGAGCGCTGTACTCGGAGAGATTGTTTATTAACACTCCCACTGCCATGCTATAAATCACTTACACCAACTGCCATGCCTCAAAACAGTGGGAACGGTATTTTCAACTGCTAATATCTCAGCCGTTTTTCATCCGATTTGCAAAATTTTTAAAGCTATGAATTTTCCCAGCCTTCTAGATGAATATAAAATTTTCAAACTATGGATTTGACCAAAGTTCTATTTTTGAGTACTCAAAAACTCGGAGCAAGTACCTTAAAAAATGCTGTTTTTCTGGAGCCATTCCGAATGTAAATTAGTTTTCACGCATATTTTAATGTTGAATTGCCCATATTAATAAAGCAAAATTATTGCAAAGAAATATATGGAGATACTCAATATTTAAGACTATAAAATCTTCACAAAATTACGTATAATACAGAAAATTTGTGTATTCGGTTTGAACTTTGTATTCATCGTGACAACCCCTGTGTTTTATTGCTTGAAAACAATCACGTGTACACGAGAAAACTTTTTCCGAACGATTGTGAAAAGTGTGAATCTTAGAAACTACAAAATTTTCATAAAATCACGTATAATACAGAAAATGAGTATTTTCAGTTTGAACTTTACGTTCATCGCGACAATCCCCATGTTATATTGCTTGAAAACAACCACTTGTACATAAAAATACATTTACAAATAAATGGGGACAAGTGTGAATCATAAAAACTACAAAATCTTCACAAAATTACGTATAATACAGAAAATTTGTATATTCGGTTTGAACTTTACATTCATCGCGACAACCCCTGTGTTTTATTGCTTGAAAACAACCACGTGTACATGAAAAAACTTTTTCCAAACGATTGTGAAAAGTGTGTATCTTAGGAACTACAACATTTTCACAAAATCACGTATAATACAGGAAATTTGTATTTTCAGTTTGAACTTCACGTCCATCGCGACAACCCTTGTGTTTATTGCTTGAAAACAATCACGTGCACATGAGAAAGCTTTTTCCAAACGATTGTGAAAAGTGTGAATCTTAGAAACTACAAAATTTTCATAAAATCACGTATAATACAGGAAATTAATATTTTTAGTTTGAACTTTACGTTCATAGCGACAATCCATGTTATATTGCTTGAAAACAATCACGTGTACATATGAATACATTTACAGATAAATGGGGACAAGTGTGAATCATAAAAACTACAAAATCTTCACAAAACTACGTATAATACAAAAAAAATGTATATTCGGTTTGAACTTTATATTCATCGCGACAACACCTGTTTTATTGCTTGTAAACAATCATGTGTACATGAAAAAACTTTCTCCGAACGATTGTGAAAAGTGTGTATCTCAGGAACTACACCATTTTCACAAAATCACGTATAATACAGAAAATTTGTATTTTCAGTTTGAACTTCACGTCCATCGCGACAACCCTTGTGTTTATTGCTTGAAAACAATCACGTGCACATAGGAAAACTTTTTCAAAGCATTTGTGACAAGTGTAAACCATCATAACTACAAACTCTTCACAAAATTAGGTATAATACTGAAATTTTGTACATTCGGTTCGAACTTTACATTCATCGTGACAATCCTTGTGTTATATTGTTTCAAAGCAATCACGTGTACATAGGAATAAATTTACAGAGCACTGGGAACAAGGATTCCTTCATATTTTTTTTCTAGACATTCCTACAGAAATTGTTTCATGAATTGTTGAAAAAACTTTCCTGAGATTTCCTTAGTTATTCCTCGGACCTGGTGTGATGGAACTGTTTAGGGATTCCCTTGGGAATTCCTTGGGATTCTTCAGGAATTCCTCTAGGGATTTCTTCAGGAACTGCTATAGAGTTCCACCAGGAATTTCCCTAGGAATTCCTATATGATTTTTCCAGGAATTCTTCAAGGGATTCCTCTAAGGGTTTTTCCAGATATTCCTACAGGAATTCCTCCAAAGATTTCTCCAGGAATTTATTCAAGGGATCCTCCAAGAGTTCCACTACGAATTCTCCTCGGTATTCTTCCAGGAATTTATTTACGGATTTTCCAGGGATTCCAACTTGGATTCATGAAGAATTTTTTTCAGGATTCTTTCCAGCGATTCCTTCAGCAATCAATGAAGAATACGTTAATTGACGTTAATTGACATTTCTGTAGGATTATGCTCTGACATGAGTGCATGCAATATATGGGTGTATAATACCACCTTTAGAGAGATTCCAGCAAGGATGTACTCGGAACAATTCAACAGAAGGTTTATTTTCAGAGGAATAGAGCTCCAGGACATTCCAAGATTGCCAATAAGCATTTGGACAAGTTTTCACTATGTTGTACTGGAAAAAATATGTTGAAGGAAATCATGAAGAAAAGTCTGGGTTAGTCCTCAAAAGAGTTCGATATTTCCAAAAAAGTTTATTTATAATTACTAACGAATGCTTTCTTGATGCACAAAAATTCTGAACTTCAGAAGAAATAACGCTCGAGTAAATAAAAATCCTTAATCTTTTAGAAATTGGCCACCGCTACCAGCACTACCTCAGTTTGTGTAGAACAGGCGATCTTTTCGTATTCTTAACGTATTGTACAAAATACAACAGTGTAACTGCTAAAGGGTTAAAAACGCTTTTGAATATAATGTTATTATTTTCAATTTCATCGTGTTGCGTTTAGTTGCTAGTAGGTACACATTTGCTTAAGGTGCTTCACCCCCCTCCAATCCCCTCCCTGACCGATAAGCTGGCTACGCACTTGAGCTGTAGTGAGCGCTATAGATCATCACGAAATTACGTTTAATTTAGGACATTATACTATTAGATCAAAACTTCCCGCACGTAAAAATAAGTCACCTGGTCTAACAGCGTTTACAAACGAGGTTTTTTTTACCATAAAGGTGTTTTAAAATCCTAGAAATCTTTATAAAAATCGGATAATAAAAAGATATGTTAACACTCAACAAGCGTCAGGTAAACCGCTATATTCAATAGATCACAATAAATTACACTTACAATTGTATGAAAAACCTATATAATTTTCGCTAAATTAGTAATAGCACAGAAACCCTTCAGGTTAGATGCGTGAAATAAATTGCACAATTCAAACAAGATCTGCAAGATGTTGAATGTGCATATCAACCTCGTATATATCATCCAACAGTAAGAACATACACAATTCGAAACAAGAAATTAATAAGTAGACAAATATAGATTATGCTGGAAAGTTATTATCATGTACTCTTGATTATTTCAAAATAATTATACAAAGAGGATGCTGCTACGAACGTTGTGTTTTCACCAAAAATAAAAAAAATCTGTATTTTACGGAATTTTGTGAAGATATTGTAGTTCTAATAGTTCCACCTTCTCACAATCATTCCTTCAGCAATCCCTCCAGATATTCCTCCAGGAATTTATGCAGGCATTCCTCAAGGATAGGATTTCATTCAGGAATTTCTGTAGCGTCTCCTAGAAATTACCTAAGAAATTTCTTCATTGATTCCTCCAGAAAATTAACCAGGAATTGATCTAGAAATTCCTCCATAAATTCTGTCATCCAAGAATTTCTCCAGGAAATCCTTCAGGGATTCCTTCAAAAATTCTTCCAAGATTATCTCTAGGAATACCTTTTGGAATTTTTCCGGGGATTCCTTCAGGAATTCTTCCAGATTTTTCTCCAGCAATTGCTGCAGCGATTCCCTCAGGAATTCCGCAATGAGAATTCATCCAGGAAATTCTACGGGGATTTCTGCACGAATTTCTCCAAGGATTCCCCCAGGGATTTTTCAAAAATTCCCTTGAGGATTTCTTCATTAATTCCTACAGGAATTCCGCTAGAAATTCCTCCAGGAACTTTTCAAGATTTTTACAAATTTTTACAAAAAAATCTCCCAGAGTTCCTCTAGAGATTCCTCCAAAAATTCATCCAATAATTGTTTCAAGAATTCTTCTAGAGATTCCTCCAGGTAATCTTCCAGGATGTCTAAGGAAATAGATGAAAAAAGTTTTGAATGAATATATAGGGTTATTTTTGGAGGGTATTGCAAGAGATATTGCTGCATAAATTCTTAGAGTAATTTGTTATGCATCCTATGGAAGATTTTCTTGAATAATCCTCGAAAAATATAAGAAGAAACTGCTGAGAGAATCCAGGGTATACTTAAAAAATACTGCGGAAAGTTCTGAATGGATCTCTGAAAGAAATTCTCAACAGAATCGCTGGAATATTTTCATAAAAAAAACTTGGTGGAGACTCTACCAGAATCCATGAAGTTTTTCTGATTGGATGCTTTGGGAAATTTTTGGAGGAATCTCTAGACTAATTTCTTAAGAAATCCTTGGAAAACTTCTTCAAGCCTTTCTGGAGGAATTAAAAATAAAATATGGAAGATTTTCGAAAGGAATCCGTCGAGAAATTTGCGAGGCACTTCTGAAGAAATACATGGAATCCATGCAAGGATTCCTAAAAGAATTCTTTAAGAAATTTCTGGAGATCTCTTGAGAAATTTTCAAAAAATCCTTGAAGAAAATTTTCAAATGAATCATTTGAGAATTTTTTGAATCAATCCGTGAACAAATTCCTAGGGGAATTTTTGAGGAAATCCGTTGATACTAAAATTTCCAGAAATTTCTCCAGGAATACCTTCAGGATTTTTTTTAGGAATTCCTTCAGGCATTTCTCCAGGAATAACTCCACAGATTGTTTCAATGATTCCTCTTGGGATTTCTCCATGAATTTCTCCAGGGCGTTTCTGAAGAAATCCTTCAAAAATTCCTCCAGGAAACACTTTAAAGATTTATCCAGGAAATCCTCCAGAAATTTCTCTAAGAATCTTCTAGAGATTCCTTCAGAAATCCTTCCAGGATTTTTCCAGGGATACTTTCAGGAATTCCTCTAGAGATTCCTCTATGAGTTGCTTCAGGAATTCAATCCCAGGAGGAACAAATTTCACAATTTCTCTAAGGATTCCCCTAGGCATTAGTTCAGTAATTCCTTCGAAAATTTATCCAGGAATCCCTTCAGAAATTCCTCTAGAAAATCCCCCAGGGATTTCTCAAGGGTTTTTTTTTTTCAGAAAAAGAAATTTTACAGAATTCCTTTAACTTGGATGCTTTCGACTGCTGGGAGTTCGTACCGGGAGACTTTCGCCTATTCTTATTCCTTCAGGGATTCCTCCAGCACTTCTCAAAGGAATACTTCTAAGAATTCCTCCAGGCATTTTATCAAGGAATTTTTCCAGGAACTCCTCCGGGAATAACTCCAGGAATTTCTTCAGGAATTCTTCCAGGAAATGCTCCTGCACATCCTTTAGATTTCTCCACGAATTTCTGCAGGGATTTTTCCAGAGATTCTTCCAGGAAATTCTTCGAAAATTTCTCCAGGAAATCCTTCTAAGATTCATCCAGGAAATCCTCCAGAAATTCCTCCAAGGTTTCTTCCAGGAAATCCTTCTGGAATTCCTCAAGGGATTTTTCTAGAAATTCCTCCAGAAATTCCTTCCAGAATTCCTCTGGAGATTTCACCAGGAGTTGCTCCAAGAGTTCCACCAGGTTTATCCAGGAATTGCTGCTGGGTCTCATCCAAGAATTCCTCCAGGAATTCATTTAAAAGTTGCCCCAGGCATTCCTTCAGGATTCTCTCTAGAGATATTCAGGAAATGCTTCAGGGATTCCTCCAGTTCCTTCACGGATTACTCCAAGAATTTCTTCTGAGGTTCCTTCAGTAATTTCTCCAAGACTTTGTCTAGGAATTCCTCAAGAGATTTCTTCAAAAACTTTTCTAGGGATCCCTCCCAGAATTCCTCCAGGTTTTTTTTAAAGAAATTACTCCAAGGAACCCTCCAGAAATTTATCTAGGATTTCTTCTAGGAATTCCTCAAGAGATTTCTTCACAAATTTCTCGAGGGACTCCTCCCAGACTTTATCCAATAATTCCTCTTGGTATACTTTATAATAATACTCCAGGGATTACTTCGGAAATTCTTACGCGATTTTTCCTGGAATTCTTCCAGGGATTGCTCCAGGAATTCTACAAGTGATATCTTGAGAAATTCCTCTCAGGTTCATTTCTAAATGTATTTTGAAGTTCCTTAAGAAATTTCAGGAATCCTTCAGTCATCTTTTCCAGGGATGTACCCTAGAATTTCTCTAGGATTACCTGATAGTTTTTTTTTTATTATTTCAACAATTTCTGGAGGAATTTATCCAGCGAATAGTATTGGAAGATAATTAAATAAAGATGCATATAAGAACCAGGAAATTATCCGAGGATTCTTTCAGTAATCCCTCCAGCAGTTTCTTCAGAAGTTTACTCAGGGATTCCATTAGTAATTCTTTCAATAAGCGAGACTATTAGTCCTCCATGGAATCTTCCAAGCAACACACATGCCACAAAAGAGTCATGACAGGGCAGGTTTTGGGTTATGCAGAAGTCACAGTGACTTATTTTAAACATCTATTTACATACATGCTAAAAGTGCTTTCATACATTTCTCCAGGGAATCCTTCAGGAAATCATCCAGGGAAGACTCTTTCAGAATTCTACCATGAATTCATCCCGAAATTGCTCTGAAAATTGCACCAGGAATTCCTTCAGGAAATTCATCTCAAATTCTTCCAAACATTTCTTTTTGAATAAACTCTAGGATTTTTTCAATTCTTCTAAGGGTCCTTTTGGAAATACGTTAATTGACATTTCTGTAGGATTATGCTCTGACATGAGTGCATGCAATATATGGGTGTATAATACCACCTTTAGAGAGATTCCAGCAAGGATGTACTCGGAACAATTCAACAGAAGGTTTATTTTCAGAGGAATAGAGCTCCAGGACATTCCAAGATTGCCAATAAGCATTTGGACAAGTTTTCACTATGTTGTACTGGAAAAAATATGTTGAAGGAAATCATGAAGAAAAGTCTGGGTTAGTCCTCAAAAGAGTTCGATATTTCCAAAAAAGTTTATTTATAATTACTAACGAATGCTTTCTTGATGCACAAAAATTCTGAACTTCAGAAGAAATAACGCTCGAGTAAATAAAAATCCTTAATCTTTTAGAAATTGGCCACCGCTACCAGCACTACCTCAGTTTGTGTAGAACAGGCGATCTTTTCGTATTCTTAACGTATTGTACAAAATACAACAGTGTAACTGCTAAAGGGTTAAAAACGCTTTTGAATATAATGTTATTATTTTCAATTTCATCGTGTTGCGTTTAGTTGCTAGTAGGTACACATTTGCTTAAGGTGCTTCACCCCCCTCCAATCCCCTCCCTGACCGATAAGCTGGCTACGCACTTGAGCTGTAGTGAGCGCTATAGATCATCACGAAATTACGTTTAATTTAGGACATTATACTATTAGATCAAAACTTCCCGCACGTAAAAATAAGTCACCTGGTCTAACAGCGTTTACAAACGAGGTTTTTTTTACCATAAAGGTGTTTTAAAATCCTAGAAATCTTTATAAAAATCGGATAATAAAAAGATATGTTAACACTCAACAAGCGTCAGGTAAACCGCTATATTCAATAGATCACAATAAATTACACTTACAATTGTATGAAAAACCTATATAATTTTCGCTAAATTAGTAATAGCACAGAAACCCTTCAGGTTAGATGCGTGAAATAAATTGCACAATTCAAACAAGATCTGCAAGATGTTGAATGTGCATATCAACCTCGTATATATCATCCAACAGTAAGAACATACACAATTCGAAACAAGAAATTAATAAGTAGACAAATATAGATTATGCTGGAAAGTTATTATCATGTACTCTTGATTATTTCAAAATAATTATACAAAGAGGATGCTGCTACGAACGTTGTGTTTTCACCAAAAATAAAAAAAATCTGTATTTTACGGAATTTTGTGAAGATATTGTAGTTCTAATAGTTCCACCTTCTCACAATCATTCTGAAAATGTATTCTTATGTACTTGATTATTTTCAAGCAAAAAAGCAATAAGGTTGTCACGATCAATGCTGAGCTCGAACTTAAAATTTATCTTGCATTATACGTACTCAATAGTGTTTCGTAAATTTTAAAGAATTTGCGATTATAATCAAAATGAAAATGTATCAAAACAGTACCATATGTAATGTTCTACTAATGTCCATGAAATTCAAAAATGTATATATATAGTGAACAGGTGGGTTTGAGGTTAGGGAACCGCCACTGTACGTAATATCGTAAAGATTATACAATAAAAGTTTACAAACTTCTCAAAATTAATCTGGGAAGTATTCTCATGCACTCTTGATCGTCTTCAAACAATAAACTCCAGGGGTTGTTACGATGAATGTGAAGTTCAAACTGAAAAAAATCCCTGTATTATTTGCAACTTTGTGAATGTTTTGTGGATTATAGGAATCAAAATTCTTTCAATTGTTTAGGAATGTTGTTCTCATGTTCTTGTTATTTTTTTTTAAAATAAAGACAGTGGTAATCGCGATGAATGCTGAGTTCGAACCGCAAATAAGAACTTCCTGTATTATACGTAATTTTGTGAAGATTTTGTAGCTTCCTAAATTCAAACTTCTTACAATCACTCTGAAAAAGTATTCTTATGTACACGTGATTGTTTTCAAGCAATCAAACACAGGGGCTGTCGCGACGAACGTGTAGTTAAAATCGAGAAATAAAATTCCCTGTATTGCACGTAATTGTTTGAAGATTTTGTAGTTTTCAAGAATCATACTTATCATGCGTATGTGATTGTTTAAAAAAATAATACACAGGGGTTGTCGCGATGAATGTTGAGTTCCAACCACAAATACAAACTTCCTGTATTATACGTAAAATTGTGAAAACTGTGCAGTTTTTATGATTCATACTTCTCCCTATCGCTGTGGAAATGTAATATTATGTATGTATGTAATTGTTTTGAAGCAATGAGAGACATGGATTGTTGCGACGGACGTGAAATGTGAAACAGTAAATACAAATTTCCAGTATTTCACGTAATTTTGTGTTATTTTTTAGTTCCTAAGATTTACACATTTCACAATTGTTTTGAAAAAGTATTCTTATGCACATGCGATTGTTCTCAAGCAATAAAACACAAGGGTTGTTACGACAAATGTAAAGTTCAAACCGAATACACTTATTTTCATAATTTTGTGAAGATTTTATATTTTTACGATTCACACTTCTCACTCTCGCTTTGAAATGTATTCCTATGTACAAGTGATCGTTTTCAAGCAATAAACACAAGGGTTGTCGCGATAAACGTGAAGTTCAAACTGAAAATACAAATTTCCTGTATTATACGTGGTTTTGTGAAGATTTTGTAGATTTTATGATTCACACTTGTCCCCAATTATCTGTAAATGTCTTCTTATGTACACGTGATTGTTTTCAAGTAATATAAAATGGGATTGTCGCGATGAACGTAGAGTTCAAACTGAAAATATTCATTTCCTGTATTATACGTGATTTTATGAAAATTTTGTAGGTTCTAAGATTCACAATTTTTCACAATCGTTTGGAAAAAGCTTTCTCATGTGCACGTGATTATTTTCAAGCAATAAAACACAGGGGTTGTCGCGCCGAATACAAAGTTCAAACCGAATACACAAATTTTCTGTATTATACGTAATTTTGTAAAGATTTTGTAGTTTTTATGATTCACACTTGTCCCCATTTATCTGTAAATGTATTTTCATGTACACGTGGTTGTTTTCAAGCAATATAACATGGGGATTGTCGCGATGAACGTAAAATTCAAACTGAAAATACTCATTTTCTGTATTATACGTGATTTTATGAAAATTATGTAGTTTCTAAGATTCACACTTTTCACAATCGTTTGGAAAATGCTTTCTCATAAGCATGTGATTGTTTTCGAACAATAAAACACAGGGATTGCGCGATGAATGTAAAGGTCAAACCGAATACACAAACTTTCTGTATTATATGTAATTTTGTGAAGATTTTGTAGTTTTTATGATTCACACTTGCCCCCATTTATCTGTAAATGTATTTTTATGTACACGTGGTTGTTTTCAAGCAATATAACATGGGGATTGTCGCGATCAACGTAAAGTTCAAGCTGAAAATACTCATTTCCTGTATTATACGTGATTTTATGAAAATTTTGTAGTTTCTAAGATTCACACTTTTTACAATCGTTTGGAAAATGCTTTCTCATGTGCATGTGATTGTTTTCGAACAATAAAACACAGGGGTTGTCGCGATGAATGTAAAGTTCAAACCGAATACACAAACTTTCTGTATTATACGTAATTTTGTGAAGATTTTGTAGTTTTTATGATTCACACTTGCCCCCATTTATCTGTAAATGTATTTTTATGTACACGTGGTTGTTTTCAAGCAATATAACATGGGGATTGTCGCGATGAACGTAAAGTTCAAACTGAAAATACTCATTTTCTGTATTATACGTGATTTTATGAAAATTTTGTAGTTTCTAAGATCCACACTTTTCACAATCGTTTGGAAAAAGTTTTCTCATGTGCACGTGATTGTTTTCAAGCAATAAAACACAGGGGTTGTCGCGATGAATACAAAGTTCAAACCAAATGTACAAATTTTCTGTATTATACGTAATTTTGTGAAGATTTTATAGTCTTAAATATTAAGTATCTCCATTTATTTCTTTGCAATAATTTTGCTTTATTAATATGGGCAATTCAACATTAAAATACAGGGTGACTGGTAATTCGCGTTACACCCGAAAGGAGGTGAAAGTAGACCATATTTGCAGCAAAAAATTGTTCTACAGGTAGGTCCGGAAATCACTGCTAAGTGAGTTATTCAAAAATTAGTGTTATTAAATTACCCCATCTTTAAACATCTCTAACTCAGAAACTATGAACCGTATAATCAATCTTAGCGCATGGATAGAAAGCTTAAAGCTTTGTCTTTTAATGCTCTTTGGACAGGTAATTGATAAAAAGTCATTTAAGTGCAGAAATTTTGATTTTTATGTAAAAAGTGCCTAAAAATGTACCCCCTTTTCACCTTTTTTGATAGTTTACTCGTGAAAAACGTGATAAATGTGAGAAATGCTCTTCTACAAAACATTCATTTTTTGATACGCTACCAAACTGTCCTTTGGTGCAACATTGTATCTTTCATAGTTTTGTCACAATCTTGAATTCAAAATTTTGTGAAATAAATCAATGTTTTTATTGCAATGCTGTCTGGCAACCCTACACGTTTGCTTGCTGTTGGTCGTCGTGCGCATGGCAACGAAGTCCAGCGTCGCGGCGGCGGTCATCGTTTGGCAGAGCCAACAGTGAACGGCAAATTGCGCGCAATGTTTATGAATCAATCTCAAGGCATCCTTTTCTTTGGGTGAAGATTCAATTCGCCTAGATGCCATACACCCAAACCCACTCACTGGTGGAATTTAGCGAGATCATACCGCTGGGTGGCACCGTTTTAAGGGATATTCAAACCTACGGGCCGAGATTGGGTCCGGGCAGGGGCCGCGGCCGAGACTCGATAGGGCTTTTGTCGCTTCGTTCTCACTGCACGCAATGCTCACCGGGCTATAGCGCCTGCGCACCAGCAATTTATGTTGCGCGAACGCACGCACAGTATGAAGCGGTGTCATTTATTTTTGTTTTTGTTTCTGCGCACTTTCTCCAGTGTGTTTGATGTACATTCATCCAGAACTTTCTTTTGTAATTTCTACAGGAATCTGGGATTCCTCCAGCTTTTTTTATGATTTCCCTTGGAGTGCTTTCTGGGACTCTCCCGTAGTTCTTTCTGGAAAACCTCTAATGAGATTCTTCTAGGAGTCCTTCCTGGTATTTCTCCAGCCACTCCGTCTGGGTTTTTGTCCTTGAGTTCTACTAAAATTTCTTCTGGGATGCTTTCAAGAACTGGTTTAGAATTTTTCTCCAGAAACTCCTCCAGGAGTAGCTTCCCACAGTTTATTTATTTTCAGTTCAACGGGAAGCCCTCCTGAAGTTCCTGAGAGTGAATTCCTCCAGCATTTGTCGTAGAATCACCCTAGGATTTTATTGGGAATTTCTCCATTATAGCTCTGGAAATTAATGCAGGAGTACTCCAGCAATAATGCATGCTTTTCTTTGGGATTTTTCCCGAAAATTACTGAAGGACTCAAGGGATTTCTCCAGAAATTCCTGCATTAATACTACCAGGACTTCCTCCAAAAAATCCTCCACGATGTCAACTAAAAATTCTTCCAGTAGTTCTTCCAGGAATAACTCCATAAATTTATCTCGAAATTCCTACAGGAATTTCTCTTCAGGAATTGTGGAAGGGATTTCATCAGGAATTGCTCCAAGACTTTCTTTGAGAATTCCTGCAAGGATTTATCTAGGAATTCCTCTGACGATTCCTCTAGATTTTTTTCCACGGTGTCCCCCAAGAATTCTTCCAGTTAACTCCATGAGTTCCTGCAGGAATTCATCCCGAAATTCTACCAGGAAATCCTAAAGGGATTCCTCCAGGAATCCCACCATAAATTCCTCCTGTAATTGCTGCAGGAGATTCTCTAGAGGTTCCTCCAAGGATTCCTCTAGAATGCCTTCCAGAATTTCTCCCAGGAAATCATCAAGAAATTCATCCCAGGAAATCTTCAAGAAATTCCTCTAGAAATTCCTTCAGTAATTCCTCACAGAATTCCTCTAGGAATTGCTACAGGGATTTCTTCAAAAATTTCTCCAGAAAGTACTCCAGGCATTTCTCCAAGAATTACTTCATGAATTTCTCCATAAATTATTCCAGGAATTCCTCCAGAAATTACTTCAGGTACTACTCCAGGAGTTCCTCTAAGAATTCCACCGGAAATTCCTCAAGGAATACCTCCAGAAATTCCATCAGGTATTTTTCCAGGAAGTCTTCTTGGAAATACTCCAGGCATAACTCCAAGAATTTCTCCGTGAGTTACTCCAGGTATTCCTACAGGATTCTTACAGATGTTTATCCAGAAACTACTGCAAGATGTCCTCCAATTTTTCCTCCAGTGATTCCTTCATAAATTTCTTCAGTAAATGCTCCAGAAAATTATTTAGAGATTCCTTCAGAATTCCTTCCTGTATTTCCTCTAGGAAATCGTCCAGAAATTTCGCCAGTGATTCCTTTAATACATCTTCTAGGGATTCCTCCAAAAGTTCGTACAGAATATCCTCCAGACATTCCTCCAGAAAACACTCCAGGAATTCCTCTAAGAATTTCGCCAGTGATTTCTTCCGTCCAGAAATTTCGCCATGATTCCTTTAATAAATCTTCTAGGGATTCCCCCAGGAATTCCTACAGAATATCCACCAGAAATTCCTCCAGGCATTTCTCCAGGAATTTCTACAGAAAATACTCAAGGAATTCCTCCAGGAATTTCACCAGGAATTACTCCAGGAATTCATCCACGAACTTTTCCAGAAATTCCTCCAGGAATTCTACCGAAAATTCCTCCAAGAGTTCTTTCAGGAATTTTTCCATTAAGTCTTCCAGGATATAATCCATGAATTACTCCAAGAATTGCTTCAGGAATAACTCGAGGAATTCCTCCAAAAAATCCCCCAAGAATTCCTTCCGGAATTCTTCCATAAAGTCTTCTAGGAAATACTCCATTAATTATTCCAAGAATTGCTTCAGGAATAACTCTAGGAATTCCTCCAGGAATTGCTTCAGTAATGACTTCAGGGATTCCTACGGGAATTCTTCCAGGAACTACTTCAGGCTTTCCTCAAAAAAATCCTCCAGGAATTCTACAAGGAAATACTTACGGGATTCCTCCAAGAATTACTCCAGGAACTACTCCAGGAAAGCCGTCAAGAATTCCTCCCGGAAACAATCCAAGAATTCCCATAATTTCTCTTTGAATTACTCCAGGAATCCGTCAAAAAATTACTTCTGGAATTTTTCCAGAAATTCCTCCCAGAATTCCTTTTAGAAATACCTCAAGGAAATGCTTCAAGAATTTCTTCAGAAAATCCTTAAAGAACTCCTACAGAAGTGCCTCCAGCCGATCTTTTAGGAATTCTTTTACGAATTTTTTCAGGAACTTCTCCAGATATTGCTTAGGAATATCTCCAGGAATTCGTCTTGAAGAACTATTCCAGAACGTACTCCAGGAATTACTCCAGGATTTCCTCAAGAAATGTCTCTAGAACTTCCTTCAAGAATTCCGTCGGTTAACTTTCCAGGAATTCCTCCCGAAATTATCTCAGGTACAGTATTCCTTAAAGAGTTACTACAGGGATTCCAGGAATAGCTCCAGAAACTCCGTTAGAATTTACTCCAAGGATTCCTCCAGGAATCACTCCAGTAATTCCTCTAGGTAGGATGTCATCCAGGAATTTCTGTAGGAATTCTTGGAAAAATTTTTGAACGGATTCTTGATTGAAATCTTGGGGGAGTTCCCGTAGCAGTTTCTGGAATAATTTCTGGAGGATTTTCAGGGAGAATTCTGGAGTGATTTTTGGGGAAGATCCTGTAGGAATTACTGGAGGATTTCCTGGGAGAAAGCCTAGAAAAGTTTATTTAGGAATTCCTCCCAGGCTTCCGCCAAGAATTGCTTCAAGAATCCCTCTATGAATTTCTCCAAAAATCCCTCGAACAGTTCTTTCTGGGATTTTTGAAGAAATTTATTCAGGAATTACTTCACAAACTCCTCCAGGAATTCCTTCACAAATTCCTCCAGTAATTCCTTCAAAAATTCTTCCAAGAATTTCTCCATGAATTCCACCAGGAAATCCTCCAAAAATAACTTGTGAGATAGCTCCAGGGATTCCTCCTTGAATTCCTCCAGGTATTCCTCCAGTGACTCTTTCATAAACTCCTTCAAGGCTTACTACAGGTATTTCTCTAGGGATTCCTAATGAAATTTCTCCATGGAAATCCCCCAGGAATTCTTCCAAGACTCCCTCCAGGTATTTCTTCAAAAATTCCTCCAGGAATTATTTTAAGAGTTCCTCCAAGGATTCCACCAGGGATTCTTCCAGGGAGTAATTCCTGAAAGAAACTTCGAAGGAATTCCTGGGAGGAATTCTTAGATAAATTTCCGGATGACATCCTACCTAGAGGAATTACTGGAGTGATTCCTGGAGGAATTCTTGGAGTAAGTTCTAACGGAGTTTCTGAAGCTATTCCTGAAAAAAAAGAAACACTTCCCAGAGAAATCCCTGCAGTAGCTCTTTAAAAAATTCCTGTACCTGAGATAATTCCGGGAGGAATTCCTGGAAGATTAACCGAAGGAATTCTTGGAGGAAATTCTAGAGACATTTATTGAGGAAAACCTGGAGTAATTCCTAGAGTAGGTTCTGGAATAGTTTTTGGAGAAAGCCTTGAAGTAATTCATGGAGAATTTCTCAGAGTGTTTCTGAGAGGAACTTCTGGAGGCCTTCCTGGAAAAGTTCTTGAGGAATTTCTAAAATTAAACCTCGAGAAATTTCGGGAAGAATTTCAGGACGAATTCCTGGAGATATTCGTAAGCAATATCTGGAGGAATTCCTGAAATAATTCGTGAAGGAATTCCTAAAAGATTGGAGCAACTTCTGAAGCAGCTCTTTAAAGAATTTCTGAATAAATTCTTGAAGCATTTCCTTGAGGTGTTCCCAAGAGGAATTCTAGAAAAATTCCAGAAGGTTTTTTTTGACGAATTCCTGGAGTAATTCAAAGAGAAATTACGGAAATTCTTGAATTGTTTCCAGGAGGAATTCTTGACGGCTTTCCTGGATAAATATCGGATCCTAGAAAAATTCTTGGAGTCATTCTTAGAGGCATCCCGTAAGTATTTCCTTGTAGAATTCCTGGAGGATTTTTTTGAGGATATTCTGAAGTAGTTTCTGGAAAAATTCCCGTAGGAATCCCTGAAGCCATTCCTCGAGCAATTCCTGGAGGATTTTCTAGAGGTATTCCTGAAGCAATTCTTGGAATAATTAATGGAGTATTTCCTGGAATACTTTATGGAAGAATTCCTGAAGGAATTCTTGGAGGAATTTTTGGAGGAATTTTTGGAGGAATTTCTGGAGAAGTTCGTGGATGAATTCCTGGAGTAATTCCTGGTGGATTTCCTGGAGGAATTCGTGGAGTATTTTCTGGAGAAATTTCTGGAGGAATGCCTGGATGAATTTCTGGTGGATATTCTGTAGGAATTCCTAGAAGATTTATTAAAGGAATCACTGGCGAAATTCTTAGAGGAACTCCTGGAGTGTTTTCTGGAGGAGTGCCTGGAGGATTTTCTGGTGGATATTCTGTAGGAATTGCTGGAGGAATTCCTAGACAATTTATTGACGGAATCACTAGCGAAATTCTTGGAGGAATTCCTGGAGTGTTTTCTGGAGGAATTCCTGGATGAATTTCTGGTGGATATTCTGTAGGAATTCCTGAAGGAATCTCTAGAAGATTTATTGAACGAATCACTGGCAAAATTCTTAGAGGAATTGCTGGGGGAATTCCTGGAGGAATTTTTGGACGATTTCCTGGAGGAAATTCAGGAAGGACTGGAGGAATCTCTAAAGAGTTTTCTGGAGCATTAACTGGAGAAATTTATGAAGGAATCACTGGAGGAATTCTTGGGAAAAAAAAAATTGGAGGACATCTTGCAGTA
Organism: Aedes albopictus; assembly: GCF_035046485.1. Classification (NCBI taxonomy): domain Eukaryota; kingdom Metazoa; phylum Arthropoda; class Insecta; order Diptera; family Culicidae; genus Aedes; species Aedes albopictus. Next base: position 351,076,536 of record NC_085137.1, read on the forward strand.
GTTCCTCGATAAACACCTGTAGGAATCCTGTAGGAATATCTGGAGTAATTCACGGAGAAATTCTTGGAGTTATGCCTGCAGTATTTCCAAGAAGACTTCCTGGAAAAATACCTGATGGAATCTCTGGAGAAAAAAATCACTCCATAATTCTCCCTGAAAATCCTCCAGAAATTATTCCAGAAACTGCTACGGGAACTCCCCCAAGAATTCTTTCAAGATTTCAATCAAGAATCCGTTCAAAAATTTTTCCAAGAATTCCTACAGAAATTCCTGGATGACATCCTACCTAGAGGAATTACTGGAGTGATTCCTGGAGGAATCCTTGGAGTAAATTCTAACGGAGTTTCTGGAGCTATTCCTGGAATCCCTGTAGTAACTCTTTAAGGAATACTGTACCTGAGATAATTTCGGGAGGAATTCCTGGAAAGTTAACCGACGGAATTCTTGAAGGAAGTTCTAGAGACATTTCTTGAGGAAATCCTGGAGTAATTCCTGGAGTACGTTCTGGAATAGTTCTTCAAGACGAATTCCTGGAGATATTCCTAAGCAATATCTGGAGAAGTTCCTGAAAAAATTCGTAAAAGAATTCCTAAAAGATCGGCTGGAGGCACTTCTGTAGGAGTTCTTTAAGGATTTTCTGAAGAAATTCTTGAAGCATTTCCTTGAGGTATTTCTAAAAGGAATTCTGGGAGGAATTTCTGGAAAAATTCCAGAAGTAATTTTTTGACGGATTCCTGGAGTAATTCAAAGAGAAATTATGGGAATTCTTGGATTGTTTCCGGGAGGAATTCTTGACGGCTTTCCTGGAGTAGTTCCTGGAGTAACTCTTGGAGGAATCCCGTAAGTATTTCCTTGTAGAATTCCTGGAGGATTTTTTTGAGGAAAGCCTGAAGTAGTTCCTGGAAGAATTCCCGTAGGAATCCCTGAAGTCATTACTGCAGCAATTCCTGGAGGAATTCCTAGAGTTATTCCTGAAGCAATTCTTGGAATAATTAATGGAGTATTTCCTACAAGACTTTATGGAAGAATTCCGGAAGGAATTCTTGGAGGATTTTTTGGAGGAATTCCTCGAGTTATTCCTGAAGCAATTCTTGGAGTAATTCATAGATTATATCCTGGAAGACTTAATGGAAAAATTCCTGAAAGAACTCTTGGAGGAATTTTCGGTAGAATTCCTGGAGGAATTTCTGGAAAAGTTCGTGGATGAATTCCTGGAGTAATTCCTGGTGAAATTCCTGGAGGAATTCCTTGAGTATTTTCTGTAGAAATTCCTGGAGAAATGCCTGGAGGAATTTCTGGTGGATTCTCTGTAGGAATTCCTGGGGGAATCCCTAGAAGATTTATTAAAGGAATCACTGGCGAAATTTCTGGACGGAAGAAATCACTGGCGTAATTCTTAGAGGAATTCCTGGAGTGTTTTCTGGAGGAATGTCTGGAGGATATTCTGTACGAACTTTTGGAGGAATCCCTAGAAGATGTATTAAAGGAATCACTGGCGAAATTTCTGGACGATTTCCTGGAGGAAATACAGGAAGGAATTCTGAAGGAATCTCTAAATAATTTTCTGGAGAAATTTATGAAGGAATCACTGGAGGAAAAATTGGAGGACATCTTGTAGTAGTTTCTGGATAAACATCTGTAAGAATCCTGTAGGAATACCTGGAGTAACTCACGGAGAAATTCTTGGAGTTATGCCTGGAGTATTTCCAAGAAGACTTCCTGGAAAAATACCTGATGGAATTTCTGGAGGTATTCCTTGAGGAATTTCCGGTGGAATTCTTGGAGGAACTCCTGGAGTAGTACCTGAAGTAATTTCTGGAGGAATTCCTGGAATAATTTATGGAGAAATTCATGAAGTAATTCTTGGAGAAATGCCTGGAGTACTTTCTGGAGAAATTTTTGAAGAAATCCCTGTAGCAATTCCTAGAGGAATTCTGTGAGGAATTACTGAAGGAATTTCTAGAGGAATTTCTTGAAGATTTCCTGGGATGAATTTCTTGATGATTTCCTGGGAGAAATTCTGGAAGGCATTCTAGAGGAATCCTTGGAGGAACCTCTAGAGAATCTCCTGCAGCAATTACAGGAGGAATTTATGGTGGGATTCCTGGAGGAATCCCTTTAGGATTTCCTGGTAGAATTTCGGGATGAATTCCTGCAGGAACTCATGGAGTTAACTGGAAGAATTCTTGGGGGACACCGTGGAAAAAAATCTAGAGGAATCGTCAGAGGAATTCCTAGATAAATCCTTGCAGGAATTCTCAAAGAAAGTCTTGGAGCAATTCCTGATGAAATCCCTTCCACAATTCCTGAAGAGAAATTCCTGTAGGAATTTCGAGATGAATTTCTGGAGTTATTCCTGGAAGAACTACTGGAAGAATTTTTAGTTGACATCGTGGAGGATTTTTTGGAGGAAGTCCTGGTAGTATTAATGCAGGAATTTCTGGAGAAATCCCTTGAGTCCTTCAGTAATTTTCGGGAAAAATCCCAAAGAAAAGCATGCATTATTGCTGGAGTACTCCTGCATTAATTTCCAGAGCTATAATGGAGAAATTCCCAATAAAATCCTAGGGTGATTCTACGACAAATGCTGGAGGAATTCACTCTCAGGAACTTCAGGAGGGCTTCCCGTTGAACTGAAAATAAATAAACTGTGGGAAGCTACTCCTGGAGGAGTTTCTGGAGAAAAATTCTAAACCAGTTCTTGAAAGCATCCCAGAAGAAATTTTAGTAGAACTCAAGGACAAAAACCCAGACGGAGTGGCTGGAGAAATACCAGGAAGGACTCCTAGAAGAATCTCATTAGAGGTTTTCCAGAAAGAACTACGGGAGAGTCCCAGAAAGCACTCCAAGGGAAATCATAAAAAAAGCTGGAGGAATCCCAGATTCCTGTAGAAATTACAAAAGAAAGTTCTGGATGAATGTACATCAAACACACTGGAGAAAGTGCGCAGAAACAAAAACAAAAATAAATGACACCGCTTCATACTGTGCGTGCGTTCGCGCAACATAAATTGCTGGTGCGCAGGCGCTATAGCCCGGTGAGCATTGCGTGCAGTGAGAACGAAGCGACAAAAGCCCTATCGAGTCTCGGCCGCGGCCCCTGCCCGGACCCAATCTCGGCCCGTAGGTTTGAATATCCCTTAAAACGGTGCCACCCAGCGGTATGATCTCGCTAAATTCCACCAGTGAGTGGGTTTGGGTGTATGGCATCTAGGCGAATTGAATCTTCACCCAAAGAAAAGGATGCCTTGAGATTGATTCATAAACATTGCGCGCAATTTGCCGTTCACTGTTGGCTCTGCCAAACGATGACCGCCACCGCGACGCTGGACTTCGTTGCCATGCGCACGACGACCAACAGCAAGCAAACGTGTAGGGTTGCCAGACAGCATTGCAATAAAAACATTGATTTATTTCACAAAATTTTGAATTCAAGATTGTGACAAAACTATGAAAGATACAATGTTGCACCAAAGGACAGTTTGGTAGCGTATCAAAAAATGAATGTTTTGTAGAAGAGCATTTCTCACATTTATCACGTTTTTCACGAGTAAACTATCAAAAAAGGTGAAAAGGGGGTACATTTTTAGGCACTTTTTACATAAAAATCAAAATTTCTGCACTTAAATGACTTTTTATCAATTACCTGTCCAAAGAGCATTAAAAGACAAAGCTTTAAGCTTTCTATCCATGCGCTAAGATTGATTATACGGTTTATAGTTTCTGAGTTAGAGATGTTTAAAGATGGGGTAATTTAATAACACTAATTTTTGAATAACTCACTTAGCAGTGATTTCCGGACCTACCTGTAGAACAATTTTTTGCTGCAAATATGGTCTACTTTCACCTCCTTTCGGGTGTAACACGAATTACCAGTCACCCTGTATGCGTGGAAACTACTATACATTCGGAATGGCTCCAATAAACAGCATTTTTTAAAGTACTTGCTCCGAGTTTTTGAGTACTCAAAAATAGAACTTTGGTCAAATCCATAGTTTGAAAATTTTATATTCATCTAGAAGGCTGGGAAAATTCATATCTTTAAAAATTTTGCAAATCGGATGAAAAACGGCTGAGTTACATCAAGTTGAAATTACCGTTCCCACTGTTTGGGAGGCATGGCAGTGGGAGTGTTAAACGTGGCATGGAACGAAGGGTAACTTTCGGAGAGTATTAAGATGCACTTTGTTCTAAGTTTTGTTTTTAAATGTTGGCTTTCGAGATTGCAGGAG
>NC_085137.1:351080790-351162021 GCF_035046485.1 Aedes albopictus
GTGTTTGTGGTAGAGGTTGTGGTGAGAGAAAAATTGTCAGCAAATGATGGAGTTTAACATGATTTGCGTAAGAAATTTTTAAAAGTGTGTGCTGAGGATGCAAAACTGTTAACGCTAATGAATTAATGAATCCATATTGCTTCAGTTTCTTTGTACATTTCTGCTAGGCAAACTTTCATTTCTTTTTCTTGACAGAGATTAGAATTAAAAAAAAAATCTGATTTTCTCACAAAATCTACAAACAACATAGGTTTATAAATATTTGAAGGAGAATGAAAATATGTGTAAAAGTTTGTTTTTGAGTTATTTCTCCCAAGATTGAAAACTATAACGACTAAACATCATTTTCAAAAGTAAAATCTTTAAGTAACTTTAATAATGTTCTTACGATTTGAAAATATAGTTGAAGTTTGAGTGTACGATTATGGTACTAGTGGAAATTTTGAGGGAATTGTCAATATTTAAATTGTCAATATCAAAATATGCATCGTATTCAGTATTATTCATTAATTTTGTCATCGGAAGATACTGCCGCCACGCCTCGTCGAGTCAATCTCCTTCCGTTGTTGGCATCCCGTATTCCATCGTCGACCTGTCACAGCCGCGAGGGTTGCCCTGGTTCCGACATTTAGGCAACCGTGATTTAAGCATTAAATTGATTCATCATGTTTCAACTGGCTGTGTGGTGACGTGGGCCGGGACGACGTCGATAATTTCCCCCACGCACCTGTCGAGAGTGCTCGAAGCAACCATCGCGCATCGGAGGGAAATTTTCGAGTGCGAATTTCCCTCGAAAACCCCAAGCAACAAACCGCCAACGCACCTACCGAACCGATACCGGCTGTTTCGTTTCCCATCAACATCGATGGATGACGACGGCGACAAGCAACGAACGCTCGGCTCGGCGCGGTAATGATGAGATACGACGACCGCCAATTTCAGAGCAATGAAGTCTTAATTCTACGCTTGACTCGGATTATCTCGCCCGACGATGACGACGACCTCCCACACGCGGGTAGTGGCCCCAAAAGTGTGGCAAGATGCGGCGGTGCAGATGAGAAAGCCCCTCCAGACTGTGATTGAGTTACACGTCATCCTCGAAACGCTCGAAATGTGGCGAGCTTCTGGAGTAGGAGGATAGCCCTTACTACACACGATGATAACCCAAGTGAGCAACGAACGAGAGTAATTGCTCCAAGACAAACGAGCTTTGCAACATAGATGGCCTGCTCCCGCCGCCGCTCGGCAAGCCTGAGGATAATTTCGAGCAAATTGGCGTGTGCAATACCCGGTCTGTCTGCGGAATCCAGATGCCTGACTGCCGCTTGGAAGCTGTCTGTTGAACGTTTTCGGTAATGATGATGTTGTTAGTGGATAATTAGATCACATAATTGCATCCAGACGGAAGCGCACGTTTGCGGGCAGGTATCTGCAGTTAAGGTCCATACATTTTCCACCGGAGCTCACTAGGCAAGGCACTGTGGGCTTCAAATCAAATTCTCGCAAGACGGTTCGAATACTTGAATCATTTCAGTGTAATACACCATAAACAAAATTTATTTAAAAAAAATCTAATTAATCCATTTAGCGGTGATGGCGCCTTTCTCGTGCCTTCGAAAACCCATTTCAACAACACTCAAGTGACATATTGATGGATATCGCACTTTCATCCGTTTAACAAAAATCCATTTCATGCCACTAGTATCCATATAGTTTAGTATATCTGGTTTTTGATTTTTGAACCTTAAACACTGTAAAACAGCCGACATCTTTAATTTTGAGCTACCATCTTCGATTTTAAAGATCGCCATCTTGGATATTCTGGTCGCCATTTTGGGACTCCGGAAATTTTCCCCATACCAAATATACCGATATTGGATGAAGTTTTAACCTTAAACTCAACTAAACAGCCGCAATGCTGAATTTTGAGCCGCCATATTGAATTTTTGACCACCATCTTGGATATTCTGGACGCCATTTTAGGACTACAGGGACTCTTCCGCATACCAAATATACCCATATGTCATGGTTTTAGAGCCAAAAGCTCTATTAAACAGCCGCCATCTTGAATATTAGGCCGACATTTTGAATTTTGGACTGACATCGTTGATTTCCGCACAAAATTCGTCAGCCATACTAAAGGTCACAAAAATCGGCGCAGTTCGATGTGTCACATGTTAGGGTTTGGTTCAGTTTTGTATACGGCCAGTTCTACCGATGCTGGTCCAGATCACTCAAATGGCCATAACTCCGGAACGCCTTGTCCGATCCGAACCATTTTTTAATAGATTTTTTAATAAACAATGCGATAAAATTCCGGTTCGATTCGTGCTAAAATCCGAAAAATCGGGCAATGAAGAGTGTCTTCAAAGTGAGTGACCTATTTTTGTACACAGACATACATACACACATACATACATCATCTCAATTCGTCAAATGGAAATAATTGGTATATTTGACATGACACTCCTAGCCTTCTATCGAAAATGCGTTTTTTGAGTGGGCATATAGCCTTTCAATATATTTTGGTGTACGAGAAAGGCAAAACTGGCTAGATTAGAATGTTTGCACAGCCAACACATTTGTTATATCTTAAATGTATGTATGTACAATGTTTCTAATAATTCCTTCCGGGACGAATTATAATGACAACAACAAAATATTCTAAAATCTATTAGATCACGAGCCAAAACAAACAGTATGCTAGGAATTATTTAATTCAAATGTGTCATATAAGTCTTTTTTTTAATCATAACTCAAGTACGAAGCATCGTACAAACAAATTTTTCTAATGCGAATAAAAGTAAATTTTCTCAGGAATCCAAAAAAAATATGAACTGGAAAAAAGTTTTCCAAAAAACTTTTCACCCTTGAGAAAATTCATAATAAAAAGTCGGAAAACTATGCCCGAACTCGAGAAAAGCTTTCAAAATAAAAATGATAAGGTGATTTCATAAGCTTTGATCGCTGAAATTTTTGGGACGCACTTTTTTCGTTCCTGAATTATGGCCAATTTTGTGAAAAATGATCATATAGTAAAGACTTACATAATCATTTACCACAAAATTGGTCTTAACTCAGGAAAAAAAAAGTGCATTCCAAAAACTTCAGCGGTTAAAGCTTATGAAATCACCTTCTCAATTTTTTTTTTAATTTTCGCGCATTCAAGCATAGTTTTTCCGGCTTTTCTTTATGAATTTTCTCAACGGTGAAAAATTTTGTGAAAAACTTTTTTCAGTTCATATTTTTATTCATTGCTGAGAAAATTGCTTTCATTTTCATTAAAAAAAAACTTTGTTTCTACGATGCTTCGTTCTTGAGTTATGATTTTTCAAAGAAAAGGGTTATATGGCACATTTGGACATTTTTCAACAAAATTGGCCTAAACTCAAAAAAACAAAAAAAAGTGCATTCCAAAAATTTCAGCGATTAAAGCTTATAGAATAATCTTCTTAAAAATATGTTTTGAAAATTTTTTACGAGTTCGGGCAAAGTTTTTCCGGCTTTTTTTCTACGAAATTTCTCAACTGTGGAAAACTTTTTCCAGTTCATTTTTTTGGATTTCTGAAATAAATTGCTTTCATTTAAAAACAAAAACTTTGTTTTTACGATGCTTCGTTCTTGAGTTATGATTTTTCAAAGTCAGTAGTGTCAAGGGAAAACAAACAATTTCCACCTGAGTTTTCCGGGAAAATAGGCGACCCTGAATTTTTCTCAATATTTTTTGTTCATATGTGGGGCAAGATGGCCACCCTAAGCTTAGGCGCCTTGGGAGCATATACTTTCATTAGAATATTGCTATTTAACACTCATCCCCCTTGTTTCATGTCTTTTCTATCTTCTCAACACAAAAAAAGCATTTTATTGTGCACTACGAGTGCAAAAAATGCTACTTTCGACATAGATTTTTTGCCATATGGAGCAAGATGGCCACCCCATCGGGGCAAGACGGCCATCAATAACAGTTTTGAGGCTGCTTTAGATTGGTTTTTGGATGATGACATAGGACATAGAGCTTACTACAGGTGGCCATCTTGCCCCAAATGCTTACGATATGTTTATCATTTTTTATATGACATAATTAATTCAAAACATTGAATTTTTATTGTCGAGGTTTAACAACAGTCCTATATAGACACCATTCAAAATTAAAACTAATTTTTAAAACGATGTTATTTTATTAGGGGCTGTCCATAAACCACGTGGTCACTTTTTTTGGGACTTCTCAACCCCCCCCCGCGTGCACACTGGGCCACGAGCGGGATCTAGCAAGTAAAAACCTCTAGCGTTTTGGGAGTACATTTTTTTGAGTTGGTGTCTTCGGAGACTTGTATTTATTTTACCTGTACTTTTATGTGGTGAAGAAAATTAGTTGGAAATTTTGCCGTATAGGTGGCGCTGCGATACTAACTTTTTTGTCTTACGTCCTAGAGGTTTTCAGTCTTCTGCAAAGTTGTAGAGCGTGCAAAAATAAGTTAAGTCGTCGAAGACATCAAAATTGTGTGACTTCAAATAACAAAGTTATATTGAAAATAGTAAAATTTACGTGAAAATCACGTTTTCATCACTATTTTGAATATTTATCGCAAATTTATCAAATTTATTAAATTTATCAAATTTATTAACACTTCATACGTGCTAATCAAAGTAGCCTGTGTCTGATGATACCAACTTTACAATTTTTTGGACCTTTAAAATGATTTTTTGACCATACTAGTAAAAATTACTATGATTTTTACTAGCAGTTTTCTTTCAAAAAGCTGCAAATTTCAGCTAAATTTGATGCTTGCTTCAAAATATACCACTCAAGATCTATTAAATCTGAAAGTTTGCCGGAGGTATAATTTGGTGTTTTTGAGATATCTTGTTTATAAATAATGATGTTTTCAAATCTAAATTATTTTGGAAGAGAAGCAATTCTTTTATTCCAGAGTTTTGTCTGTATTAACGAGATTTTTAATCCTAGGCTAGTTCATCTCGGGATATTCCGGAGTTGTCCTGCCAGTAGATACTGACGGATCACTTTTCAATTAAGAGTTTTATGTTTACCCAACGCCAAAATTGACGTTTTGTGTTCAATTGTTTTGTGTATCAATTTGTTGAATCAACAGTGCTCATATATTTATTGGTCTATTGAAAGAAAGAAATTATAATGGTTTTTGGCCCTGTGTGAAAGTTTCGTAATACCAATCCGTGTGGTCAATAATGATTTTCAGTTAACTCAACGCACATATGTAAAAATGAATAAATTATTGGTTATATTATAAAACAATCTTCAGCTCAAGATGAGATTTGAATTCACGACTCTTATACAAATGATGTACTTACTAAGTCACAGTGCCAATTAATGACACGGCATTGATGAGCTAAGTTTTTTTTTTCATAATTTCATCAATATCCATGTAAACATATGTACGTTGAGTTAACTGAAAATCTAGTATACCGGAACTTTGCACTAACATTAGCCGCTCACACAGGATCAAAAAGCATTATATTTTATTTTCTTTCAATAGACCAATACATATATGTGCATTGTCGATTCAATACATTGATGCACAAGACAATTGAACACAAAACGTCAATTTCAAGTAATTAAGACGTTGGGTAAACATAAAACTTTTTTTTTTTAAAGTGATCCGTGAGGATCTAATGGCAGGACAACTCCGGAATAAAGAATTGCATCTCTTTCAAAATAATTTAGGTATAAAAACATCAATATTTTAAAACAAGACATCTCAAAAACACCAAATTATACCTCCGGCAAACTTTCAGATTTAATAGATCTTGAGTGGTATATTTTGAAGCAAGCATCAAATTAAGTCGAAATTTGCAGCTTTTTGAAAAAACTGCTAGTAAAAATCATATCAATTTTTACTATTTTGCCCAAAAAAACCATTTTAAACGTCCCGAAAAATTGTGAAGTTGGTATAATCAGACACAGGCTTCTTTGATTAACACGTGTTAAGTGTTAAAATTGATAAATTTGCGATGAACATTCAAAATAGTCATGAAAACGTGATTTTCACATGAATTTTACTATTTTTAATATAACTTTGTTATTTGAAGTCACACAACTTTGATGTCTTCGACGACTTTACTTATTTTTGCACGCTCTACAACTTTGCAGAAGACGGGAAACCTCTAGGACGTAAGACAAAAAAGTTAGTATCGCAGCGCCACCTATGCGGCAAAATTACCAACTAATTTTCTTCACCACATAAAAGTACAGGTAAAATAAATACAAGTCTCCGAAGACACCAACTCAAAAAAATGTACTCCCAAAACGCTAGAGGTTTTTACTTGCTAGATCCCGCTCGTGGCCCAGTGTGGCGTGGTCATTTGTCCATACAAAATTTTTTATTCGTCCATACAAAATGCTCATTGGCTGAACCCCCCCCCCCCCTCATGACCACGTGGTTTATGGACAGCCCCTTATGATTCCTTAAAATTAGATGACGTAATACTATAAGAAAACACTGTTTTTGAACACTCAAACTTCAATCACTATTTTATAGCAGATTTTTCAAACTAATAGCAACTTTTTCACACATTATAAACTTGAAGCATTGTTTATAATCACAAAACATGCAGAATTTTTTTTGTGTTGCGAATTAATGCTTAAAACTCAGGGTGGCCATCTTGCCTCATATGGCCATCTTGCCCCACAAACCCCTATCCATGAGCCCTGCCTGTGGAAAAAGTTTGATGAAAATCTGAGAACCTTAGACCCAATTTGTACGATAATAAAAAATCCCCGAATGTTACAACGGTTTCAAGGGGTCTTACAGGCTTTCCCTAGTGTTCCATGAAGCTTGAATTGGCGTTCCATGGGATTGCAGGGGGTCCCGGGGGCGTTCCACAAGGTTTAAGAAGCGTTACAGTGGTATTCCATGGGATTTTAATGGTTTTAGGGGTGTTCTAGGGGGTTTAAAGGGATCCCAGGATCGTTTGTGGGTATTCCAGAGGCTTCCAAGGGGTATAGAGGCATTCCAGTCGTGTTCCGGAGGGTTTCAGGGGGTTCAACGTTCCATGGGTTATCCGGGGATACTGGGAGTGTTTCAGAGGGTTTAAGGAGCGTTCCAGGTATTTCAAGAGGCGTTCTAGGGGGTTTCGGAAAAGTTCCGTTGGGTTTCAAGGGCGTTACAGAGGGAGTTTCAGCGGCTTTCAGGTGGTTCCAGGGTGTTCCATTGGGGAGTGGTCTTCAGGTAGTTTTATTTATACAGTTTCATGGGTTTTAGATGCATTCTAGGGGTATTCCATGGGATTTCAGGGGTGTTCCAGGGAGTTTCAGAGGATGCCAGGGTCGCTCTATGGGTATTCCAAAAGATTTAAGGGCATCTTAGATGTGTTCCTTAGATTGTTCTAGGAGCTATCAGGGGCGTTCCATGGGGTTTCAGGGGTTATAGAGGCATTCTTGAGGTGTTCCAGGAGGTTTAAGGGGTGTTCTACATACTTGGACAATATTTTCCGTCTCGGCATATCGTGAACAGCTGACTTGTCAGCAAACTCACAAACTGTTATCTCAGTGACGTTTGTTGGCTGATTCTCAGCTGAACAGTTGCCCAATTTCAGTAATGAACTGCCGAAGTTGCTGAGATTTCGGTAATATTGTCATCTGCCGAGCACTCGACTGTGCGGATCTCGATGAAAGTTTGAGAAAATGCTGAGATATCGGCAGTCCAGGTTAAGTGCGGGTTTTGGGAGAGTTCCATGAGGTTTCAGAGGTGTCCTAGGGTATTGTAGGAGCCTCGGGGTTTTCAGGGATACAGGGGAGTTCAGAGGCGTTCCAGAGTCGTTCTAAGGGTTTTTCAGGAGTGTTTCAAGGGATCCCAGGATCGAACCATGGGTATTCCAGGAGCTTTCAAGGAATTTAAGGAGCATTCCAACGGTTTCATGGACTTTGCATTGAGTTTCAGAGGATCTTGGAGGCGTTCCTTAGATCGTCCCATAGAGGTTTCGTGCGGTTTCAGGGAGTTCTGAAGGCATTCCAGGGGTGTTCCAAGGGATTTTAGGGGTTTCAATATTCCGAGTGTGTTTAGGAGATATCAGGAATTATCCGGGGTCTCGGGAGCGTTCTAGGGAGTTTTGGGGAGATTGGGGAGCATTCCTGGAGTTTTCAGGGGCGTTCTAGAGGGTTTCGAAAGAGTTCTATGAGGTATCAGGATCGTTCCAGGATATTCTAGGGACCTCAGGGGTTTTCAGGAAGTGTAAGATTAGTTCAGGAACGTTCCAGAATATTTCAGAGTCATTTCAGGAGTGTTTTAAGGGGTCCCAGAGGGTTTCAGAGACGTTCCAGGGGTACAAGTGGTTGCATGGGTTGTTAAGGGCGTTCCAAAAAAATATTGTCGATATAACCTAAAACCTTGAAACACCATGAAACATATTTTGGAAACCCCCTGAAACTTACTTGAAAGTTCTCTAAGTATCTCCCTGAATCTTTTGGAAACCCCCACTGAAACCCGCCTGATGCAGCTGTAAACTACTCTGAAACATCCCTGAACCCGCTTTTACAAGCTAACTTGAAAATGAAAACATGACATTTTTTTTTCTTAATTACTTAACCTAATTTACAGCTCTATTGTCCACTGGGGCACTACGTGAGCAATTTCAATTGACAGCTGCACTTACATTTTGTACAGCGTCTAGATTCTATTCTACTTCATCAAACTGGTTGCCTTTCTGCTGCTTTCACTTTTCTACTTTATACCTGGTAGAATGATGAGCACAAGGATGATGATTGATGGCCGTTGTTCCTTTCAAGTCCGATTGGGGGTCCATTATGAGTAGCAGTTCGCCGATGTCCAGGTATCCGGATCCGTTTGAGCCATGGGGCTCAGAAGAGGGTCAGTGTCAGTTGCTCTCGGGGGAAAAGCAACTGACGAAAAATTGCAAGTGCCGGGGCTGGGAATCAAACCCATGACCATCCGCATATGAAGCGAACGTGTGACCAACTACGCCACGGGCCCCGGCAATATGGCAAATTTTTAGCAGATAATTTGAAATTTCAACTCTCGGAGTTAACCATTCAACAATTAGCGAGAATGGGTCAACATTAGTATGAGCTAGGGAGTGTTTAATATTTGTGTTTCAGTCTTCAAATACGAACGTTCTTTTTTCGTCCAGAAAACTTCAACTCTACTGCATTTTTTCCTTCACGGTTTCTAACTCATGATTCTAAATTAGAACCGGCCTACTGCTTACCAAGTTCAAAAGTGCCGAACACTAGAGTTGAAGACACATTAGGTAGTCATTTTTTGAATTCTGGTCTATAGTACATGGGATTTTAGAGGTAATCTATCTGTTTCACAAATGCTCCGAAAGCTTTGATTGGATCATTCGCTCAAACGACCCACCTTTCTCTGGGAATGATTGGTAGTGGTTGCCAGCTTTCCTCGATCTAACTAATTGTCCCATCCGGTCCCCTGGACTGGACTGGACGATCCTGTCCAAGTCCGAAAGACACGTGTGCGCCAACGACACACAACACAACACTGAGAAATTGCTACTGTCATTTAGGATGAACGCGGAGGTCATCTTGTCCGGGCGCGGTCCAACGTAAGTGAGCAGAAAATATATTACCATTAATTACGTTCGAACGTGTAGGTCAGGGCCTAGCTCCCCAGCGGCGCACACTGTTGCGGATGGCATAAAAACGTGATCGAAATTGTTTTGACCATGAAAACATGATTTTTGATCTTTGGTGTCTTCGGCAAAGTTTTTCTATAAAATAAGCCCTAATTTATGGAAATATCAGTTTTGTGATCAATCCCCCTAAAAGTGAGAAACGATTTCTATCTTTTTCATTTGTATACCAAAAAAATATGTTTGTTCAGAGAAGTTGTAGACAATTTCACTAGAAACAACTTTGCCGAACATACAAAATTTCTATCTTTTGATTTGTATGTACATTTGAGGCGTTTTTTATGAAGCACCCCTAAAAATCAGTTTTTTGCTTATAACTTTTTCTATGATTTTTTCACGATTTCCAAATGTTCTAGCAAATGTTTTGCCTTATTAAAACGCGTAACTTTTGCGAAGAAAGTATATATCAATCTCTCATATTTATCATGTTATTGGAAATTTCACTTTAAAAAATGCTTATGTTTGACATACCCATTTGTTAACTTTCGCACGTTTTCGCAGACCAGGATTTTCACATTTGAAAATATGGAACGAGTTTTATCTATTGCAAATATAGCCAGTTTTAGCCTGATTTCGCCTGCATATTTAAATTCACATACTAGAAATGACTGTCATTATAAAATGTGTTATTGTAAAATGATCAATATGTCAAAAAATGTACTAAGTGCTTTTCTTACATTATTTTTCCACATGAACACGCAAAAACGTTTTCACAGAATCACTTGGAACTGCCTCAGATGACTTTCCCATAAAATTTAAGTTTTTTTTTTTCAGATAAACAGTGGCTCTCATAGTAGTACGATAAGTCTCTTCCACAAAATAAACGATGTTGTTGAATGATCTTGCTGATGCTCATAAAATTTTTCGAGTTCATGTACACTTTGCACAAATGTAAATTTTCAGAATGTTTAAATAACAGCATCTAATAATTCGATTAAAATTGGGTTTCAATTTGTTTACTTGAAAAATGAAACTTACATATCTGTTATTATTAACGCATATCATTGATTAACGTCAACACTTATTTCATGGCTTCCAGTTACTATCTCGTCATATGTTTAGAGTAAAAGGTTGTTCGCATCCTACGTTTATGGTGTTCTAGTTTTTTTTTAGGAAATAGTCCAATATTTCTTATTATGGGATCAGATGTTTCAAGCAGACGATGTAGGAGATCCGTGTTAGTTTAGATTTTTGGAAACATACGTCTATGATCCTCTCTGTAATTCCTGGTGTCTTTGTTGCGTGACTCTTGTGCTTTCTCGGACAGAAAAACATACATACAGTAACAGGAAGCAATACATTTTATGATGACAGTAATCAATGATATGTGTTAATATTAACAGATAAGTTTCATTTTTCAAGTAAACAAATTAAAAATCAATATTAATCGAAATATCAGTTGTTGTTATTTGAACCTTCTGCAAATTAATATTTTCGCAAAGTGTACATGAGCACGAAAAATTTTATGAGCATTAGCAAGAGCATATAAAAATATCGCTTATTTTGTGGAAGAGACTTATCGTACTACTATGAGAGCCACTGTTCATCTAAAAAAAACCTAAATTTTATGGGAAAGTCATCTGATGCAGTTCCAAGTGATTCTATGAAAACGTTTTTGCGTGTTCATGTGGGAAAATCATGTAAGAAAAGCACTAAGTACATTTTTTGATATCTTGATCATTTTACAATAACACATTTTACAATGATAGTCATTTCTAGTATGTAAATTTAAATATGCAGGCGAAATCAGGCTAAAACTGGCTATATTTGCAATAGATAGAACTCGTTCCATATTTTCAAATGTGAAAATCCTGGTCTGCGAAAACGTGCGAAAGTTAACAAATGGGTATGTCAAACATAAGCATTTTTTAAAGCGAAATTTCCAATAACATGATTAATATGAAAGATAGATATATACTTTCTTCGCAAAAGTTACGCGTTTTGATAAGGCAAAACATTTGCTAGAACATTTGGAAATCGTGAAAAATTCATAGAAAAAGTTATAAGCAAAAAACTGATTTTTGGGGGTGCTTCATAAAAAACGCCTCAAATGTACATACAAATCAAAAGATAGAAATTTTGTATGTTCGGCAAAGTTGTTTCTAGTGAAATTGTCTACAACTTCTCTGAACAAACATATTTTTTTGGTATACAAATGAAAAAGATAGAAATCGTTTCTCACTTTTAGGGGGATTGATCACAAAACTGATATTTCCATAAATTAGGGCTTATTTTATAGAAAAACTTTGCCGAAGACACCAAAGATCAAAAATCATGTTTTCATGGTCAAAACAATTTCGATCACGTTTTTGGGCCATCCGCAACAGTGTGCGGCGGCGACGAGAAAGCATCATCACCGACCGTTCTCACAGCTAGATGATGACGCGTAGGTAAGCAACGCACGGACGGACACGACAAATCCAATTCCCGAACCGCACGTTCCCACACGACAACGCTACGGCGATAACGGTCGCGGCGACGGTCGGCCGTTGTGCGTTTACATCCAAATCTCGTGAAATTCCGGTACATCAGCCTAGCGAGCCAGACAAACCACGTTCAGAAGCGATGCGCGACACGGTAACGGCAAGCGACACCCATAAATTATTAGATTTTCCTCGTTTTTCCACACAAGTCGTGCTCGCGCGGAATCGAACGGCGACGGGCAGTGTGAGTAAAGTGCTTGTTGTTAGGCCGCCAGATAGCTGCCGGTTTTTCGTTGTAAACACATTTCAAGCGGCTAGGTACGCCGCACCCGCCACGCCGAAGCAATTCATACACGTAGTAGTTCAACGTTGTTGTCGCACGCTACCACCGAATTGTGCGGTAACCTGGTTTAACGACCGTATCAAGCGTCTTTTAGCACACTACAATAAAAAGATGAGTTCTATTTCGATTTTCCGAGTCGTTGCGTGTCGTGAGGGGATGATTTTAGCAGTGTCCTACCTCACGAAAGGTTGAAGGTTGATTTGCGATTTGAGAAGGTGTGTCAGTTCATAGAAATAACATTCTGCTTGGAGACACGTCATTGGTCATTTTTAGCTATTTTTATTCAACTAGTCGATCGTATCTGTACTGTTGCATGTTTTGAGTCTGACGCTTGGTTGCAGTTTTTGATTCTGACCCTGCGTAGAGTGTGACCCCGCCACTTTCACTCCCGAGTTGATGGTTCACGACAAGGAATCGCAGAGACGTGCACGCAGCCACAAGATGAGGAGATATCAGGCGGTGATGGAAAGGCCAGAAGGTTGTTAAACCCCAGTAATGTCAGCAAGTCGGACTCCGACCAGGCATCGCGGAATGCTAGAAAGGGTGGGTCTGATCGAATGGAGCACTAGATTGCGACCATGTGTAGGTCCTCGGCCCCCACTGGTTAGGGCAGATCAGAAAGAGGACGCCCCCTGGATCCTAGTGTAAAGGAAGAAGAAGAAGGAACAGCTGAAGCTTTACCCAACACTTGGATACCGGAATAGCTGGCTCGGGGCCAATGAAGTCATGTGATGCTCCAGTGCGAGCTAACTCATCAGCCAATTCATTCCCAGTAATAGAAGAATGGTTAGGTACCCATACAAAGTGAACAGCGTTTGCTGAATTCAGCTCCTCAATTTGAGTTCGACTAGCGATAACTATCTTCGACCTGGAGTTGGCCGAAGCAAGTGCTTTAATAGTAGCCTGGCTATCTGAACAGAAGTATATTACTTTGCCCATTACGTGCTGCTGAAGTTTCGATTGCACTCCGCACATAAGAGCAAAGATTTCGGCCTGAAAACGGTGCAGTGTCTACCAAGTGAGTAAGACTGATACAGCCTTAGCTCACGAGAATAAACACCAACACCTGCTCGACTTTCGCGAAAGGAGCCATCAGTGAAACATACGATGCCGTCTGAAATACTTCTTTCCAGATATCCAGATGTCCACTTTTCCCGGAAAGGGAATTTCGTGGAAAATGTCCTATATGGAAAATTAAAAGTAATTATAGGATCACTTGGAGCAAGGACAATTTTGTCCCAATTTACCAAAAGTGGAAAAAACGAGGTGTGTGTTGAACTGCGGTTCACAGGAGTTTCCTTTTGTGAACCGAGTACCCATTGGCAGTAAGTGCAAGAAAGTGTTTCTTGTTTGAGATGAATGTGTAGTGGGGCAACGTCAAAGAGAACTTCTAGCGCTGCCGTGGGTGTTGAAGAGAACGCTCCAGACATCGCCATTAAGCACATCCTTTTGAGATGGCCTAATTTTGATTGGATCGTTCTCACTTCGCCCTTTTGCCACCACACAAGACATCCATATGCCAATATTGGCCGAACAAAAGTTTTGTAGATCCGTTTGATATACTTGGGTTTAAGACCCCAAGTAGTACCAAAGGTTCGCCGGCATTGCGCGAAGACCATACAAGCTTTCTTAATTCTGAACTCAATGTGGGGTGTCCAGTAAAGCTTGAAATCAAGAATGACTCCAACGTACTATACCTGTTCAGTCACATTGATTTCAATCAAAGAGACGCAAAGGTCGAACACCATTACGGTTTCGCTTTTCCGTGAAAAGAACAAAGATTTTTTTTTCTCGGATTTACCGAAAGGCCATATTGGCGACACCAACCCTCAACTACCTGGAGAGCGTTTTGCATCAGGTCGAAAAGGGTGCTGATGCACATACCGACTAACAATGTTAGGTAGTCCTCGGCAAAACCATAAGTAGGAAAACCGCTATGTATTATTGAGTTGCCTCGATATCGTATCTGCTACGAGATTCCACAAAAGTGGTGATAAGACTCTCCCTTGGGGGCATCTACAAACACTCAATTTCCTAATCGCCGCTTGACGCAATGTCGCGAAGAGATGTCGGTTTTTGGCCATTTGGTGAATCCAATTGGAGATCATTGGATTGGAGATATACTATGACCTCGTGTGGCTTCCAATATGGCATCGAAAGGCACGTTGTCAAAGGCACCCTCGATATCTGAGAAAACACCCAAGCAGGATTGCTTTTTAGCGAATGACTTCTCAATATCGTAAACAACTTTGTGTAAAAGAGTCACAGTGGACTTTCCAGATTGGTAAGCATGTTGGTTCACATGAAGAGGCACATTGGCCAGATGAACATCACGGATGTGATGATCGACTATGCGTTCTAAGCATTTCAGAAGAAAAGAGGTCAAACTGATAGGTCTGAAGCTCTTTGCTTCTTCATACGACGCGCGACCCACTTTCGGAATAAACTTCACAATAATATCCCGCCAGGATTTGGGAATGTACCCTGTAGCAAAACTGCAAACAAGTATTTTTCAAAACATGTTTGAAATAATCAAATCCCTTATGAAGCAAAATAGGATAAATCCCATCTGCCCCAGGAGATTTGAAAGGAGCAAAGCTATTAAGTGCCCACTCAATCGATTCTATAGTAACAATATTCCGAGCCGAGGCTAAAGAATCATAACTACAAGAAAGAATCATAACTACATCAGGTTCATCCGAAGATGTAATATCCACACATCCGGGGAAGTGTGTACTGAATAAACATTCCAAAACTTCCTCATCAGAGGAAGTGAAATCACCATTTGGCAAACGAAGTTCGTTCACTTGTAAACCCTTAGATTTTGCAAGGATTTTGTTTAACCGACTGACTTCACTCAAGCTGGAAACATTTGTACAAAGGTTTTTCCAGCCGGATCGTTCAGCAGACCGAAGAGCTTTCTGGTAGTCCTTGCGAGCCGACCTGAAAGCCTCCGATCCAGCCGTACGTCGTCTGTTCCAACTCTTTCTACATTGTTTCCTGAGCTTCGCCAGATCAGAATTCCACCTAGGAGTTCCTCTTGTGGTCTTCACAGACCGCAGAGGGCAAGCTTCTTCAGAAGCTTCCATGATGAAGGCCGTTGTAGTATCAACGGCAGCATCTAAATTAGCTAGAGTTTCAATGGATGGTGAGTATCCATGAAATTTGGCTGTAACCAAATAGGTAAAGAAATCCCAGTTGGTTTACCAGGGGTTCCTGAAGCGCAAAGTTTGCGAAGTAACATTATTCACATGTTCAAAAAAAATGTAGCGATGGCCAGATAAAGATTCTTCTTCTGACGCATTCCAATTGATCAGCTCGTGACTAATTCTGCTAGAGCAAAGCGTTATGTCTAACACTTCATCTCTAGCAGATACCATGAAGGTAGGGCGGTTGCTTATGTTAAGTAATACAAAATCTGTACTACTTAAGTATTCCATCGAACTGGAGCCTCTCAAATTGATGTCTGAGCTGCCCCAGTTTAAATGGTGGGCATCACTACGAACAATTAACGGAAGGCCTTTTGAAGTGCAGTATGCAATGACTTGCTTGAAAGCATCCGTAGGGGATGGTTCACCATGCGGTAAATAAACCGAACAGTAAACGTATTTCCTGTTGAGGTTTCCAACAGATACATCGATGAGTATAGCAACGATTGCGTTATTAACAATCACACATGCTCGAGGCATGACACGTGAGTTTGCCATTTCATGTTTACTCAAAGTAGCAAACACCGGATTCACAAGGTTTCCTAGATAGAAATTCCCCTTACGGAAGTAAGGTTCTTGGACTAACGCCACTTGTGCTGTACCATTTTTCATAAGTCTGCAAAGATTGATCGTTGCTGTTCTTTTGTGCTGAAGATTGATCTGAGCTATCCTAACCGTAGCCACTACCCAAACTAAACAAGATTAAACTTTTAACAATCACAGCACAAAAAAAGAACAGCCACAATAAAGCCAGATCGGTATCGATTTGAATGCACCAAAGCCGAGGATGCATATAATACACTGTGTAAAACGCATTATGCGAAATCATATAGGTGAATCTACATAATTCCGCCCTTATTCAGTCTCAAGTATGAGATTGAAGAAGAGCAGCTGATTGTCTCGGAGAAACACAAGGTCCACCGCGTTATTGTTCCAGTTAGCGCAGTAAGGTTAGATTAGATTTCCATAAGACCCCCCTAACCATTCATTCCTAGGCACGGTAAGCATAAAGCCGCCTAACACCTTGAATTAGGGGTCACCTGATTAGTGGACTCCTACCACTGCACAGTGGGCAAAATCGACCCAAAAAACGGATCTTTTAACGCCGCTGGTTTCGGTACGTGAAGTTGACCATTTCTGACGTAAAAAAATACGAGAAATCGATTGGTGCTAAATTCATTCACCGCACGGCACGGGAAGTGGTCCATTTTGCCCCATTTTGCCCTTTTTTCATACAATAATAGAATCAAAATGTACTTTCAAACAACAAGCACAACTGGATCGTTGAAAATAGCTGCAGATATAATTAGTGGTTCATAGCAATCATAAAAATACAATAAAGATCCTTTCAAGTGCTTATTTTGCCCCATATGCCCTAACAACGGCCGGAAATTCACACTTTTACCTAATTCTGGACGAACATTTGAAAAGGGCCTATCTGCTTTGCGTAAACAAACATGTTTTTGTCTCTGTAGGGCCCATCTGCATCCACTCACGCACATCAACACCCTTATCAGAAAGAGTGTTCTTCAAGCTATCTTCAAGCTGTCTGCATAAACAAAAAGCGCTAAATCTATTATCACCAGAATCATCTTCGGGAGCTGTCCATTTTACCCCCATTCGCCTTGCTTTGTTATGTAATGAATTAAAAGCTGATATATAAATTCATTAAATTAATAAATTAGTTTCCCTCATTTTCATTGGTGCTGAAACCAACGTAAAGGAAAATGCAGTCATATATACGACTTTTTCTATAATTTTAGCTTATCATGGGGAATTAGGGTATAATAAGTATTTTATAAAATGTGCCAAATATAAACAAAACTGATTAAGTAGGCCGTCTTAAAGTTCCAATATGTATATATTAAAGATGCTACATTTAATCATTTCTGAGCATATTTGCCACATATTAAGATTAAGATTAATGCTTATTTTGCCCTCAGTTCCCCACACCAAAAGCAAGAATTGGAAAAAAGTCATATATTATAGTTACTGTCCTTTTGATTACATTGGTTTCAGTACCAGAAGTCGATGAATTCGGACATAAGCAAACACGAGAAATCAATTTATTCACGACAAAAATTACGACAAAAAATGTTTGAACCGTCCCGTGATTCTAAAGCTAATTGATAAACGTAATACGTATGTATCAAAAATGACTTCATGTTGCAACCATGATGTAGAGTGATGTTACAAAATAATACAAAAAATTTCATCATCCAGCAGTTTTTGGGGCATGTAGGGTAAAATAGGGAAAATATCTTTCATATACGAGTATGATTACTGTTAGCTGCCAATTGCACCAAAAACTAATGTTAACGTTCCTTAGCAGTATCTGTTTCTTATAAATACATTTTAAATCTCATTTTTCAATGAAAATAGGGCAAAATGGGGCAAATTGGACAACTCCCGAAGATGATTCTGGTGATAAAAGATTTAGCGCTTTTTGTTTATACCAAAAAACCAACTTCAAATCAGTAACATTAAAAATCCATTCATAATTAGGTAAAAGTGTGAATTTCCAGCAGTTGTGGGGGCATATGGGGCAAAATAAGCATTTAAAAGGATCTTTATTGTATTTTTATGATTGTTATGAATCTCTAATTATACCTGCAGCTATTTTCAACGATCTACAGTTGTGCTTGTTGTTTGAAAGTACATTTTGAATCTCTTCTTGTATGAAAAAAGGGCAAAATGGGGCAAAATGGACCACTTCTCGTGCCGTGCGGTGAATGAATTTAGCACCAATCGATTTCTCGTATTTTTTTACGTCAGAAACGGTCAACTTCACGTACCGAAACCAGCGGCGTTAAAAGATCCGTTTTTTGGGTCGATTTTTCCCACTGTGACTGGAACAGGCGGTCCGTAGTGCTATTCTTAGCCAGTTGAACCAACCGCTACCGACTCTACACAGCTATCTACCCTGATCGGGAAAAGAAGTTAATATTGGTGACCAACTCCATACGGGTCCAAAAAGCCGTATTCGAAAGTCTTGAAGGCGATGAGGAGCGATGATAATCTCGTTGAGCTTGAAGCCAACGTACGCAGTTGTCGACAGACTCGTATCGGCGGAATAACCCACAAGCTCAACTGTAACAAAACCAGCAATGAATGGCGCTGCCTGCAAGTGTCTGGAGGAAGAGGAAGAGGCTACACAAACCCTCCCAAGGACTTGATTTGTTCCGGGATATCCGCGTACAGCAAGCACCCGACGGGAGGGCCAAGGTACCAGACTTTCAAGAGATCCACAGCTGACAAGTCACAGTGCAGGTAACGCGGCAAAACCTGAACCACCGATACGCAGCCCAGTAACAGCTATACACCCGCTGGTAACAGCAAGGTCTCGGATAGGTCCAAAATGGTGACAATATGGACAGCGGGTAAATACTAAGTCCAGGAGTTGATATTTACATTCTACGAGGGGTTTGAGGTCATCGAGGTCAACGGGCTTTCCCCGGTGGTCGATCGAGCAGTTCACGCAGATGCTGGGCTGTATGAAGGCCTAGCTGGTAGGACGAAGGCCAGGGGTAACGGCGGGTGACTTCGATGCTTGGACCGTGAAATGCGGAAGCTGTTTCACGAATCAGCGGCGTCAGATATTGCTAGACACACTGGCCATCTAGGTGGCGATCTTGATAATGTCGGTAGTAAAAGATCCTTTAGATAGGGGCAAGCAAAAAGGCCTGCTTTAAGGGTCTCTTTCAGAATGCCAATACGAATCCGTGGGTAGATGCCTACAGGATCGTGGTGGCCAATATAGACGGTGTAATGGCTCCTACAGAGCGTCTCCAAGGATGTTGGAGGGGATCATCTAGGGGGTTTTTCCGCGCCTTGGTCCTAGTCCTTGGCCTCCTTTCGTATGACAGCTGAGGACTGGAGCTGGCGATGAGGAGAGGGTCGCCGATGAGGAACTTGTGGGAATAGCAAAATCCTTTAGCATAGGTAAGGCCCGAGGTCCGGACGGAGTTCCGAACTTGGCCTTAAAAGTTGTTATTGCAGAGGCTTCCGGGATGTTCAGGTCTGCTATGCACGAGGTTTGGAAGCGGCAGAGGCTGGTTCAATTGTCAAAAGCGGGGAAACCACCCGGAGACCCGTCGGTATACAGACCAATTAATATGCTTGATCGACACGGCGGGGAAGGTGCTCGAAAAGTTCATCCTCAACAGAATGTTAAGGCACACTGCGGGTGAATGGCCTCTCGAGCAACCAGTTTGGCTTCTGGAAGAGGAGATCGACAGTAGACGCTATCCTGTCGGTTACAAAGACCGTCAAGATAGCTCCCTGGCTACTGTGCAGTAGTGACCCTGGATGTTAGGAACGCGTTCAATAGTGCCAATTGAACGGTTATTGCCGATGCACTTCTGCGTCTGGGGATACCCGGGTACATGTACTCTTCTCAGTAGTTACTAGTACTAGTTTACGACATAGAGGTTGGTTTGGAACTGCATTGACACAGCCTCAGAATTCCCGCAAGAATCCATCCTGGGTCCGGTGTTATGTAATGTTATGTTATGTACGATGAGGTGTTTGGGGTACAGCTCCCGATAGATGAGGCCATCATCGGCTTCGCTGACGATTTTACGCGGGAGATCAGTCGATCGAAATCGGTGAATCGTTCGAAAAGGTGAAATTGACTGGGGATATATCCTGCCTCCTTCGTTTTCTGTTGGAGGCAGTCCCCGACTCCACACTATCAGAGCCTCCAGCTCCGGTATCTGATGGGTAGATCCCCCTATCTGGTTCAACTTCCGTTGTTATGAAAGTTACGTAGGATCAGAATACCATACCAGACGTATAAATCGTTTACATTCTATTCCAAATAGTTAATTTATTCTTGATCTGAAAGGTCAGTGAAGATGTTGAAGATCTATTACAACAAAGCAGACAAAGATGACAGTACAACAATATTATCTTATTTTCTCATTTTCTGCCCATATACCTCACATGATGATGATTTCCGATGTCGGAGGCACACGCACGTAGCAACAACGCCGCGTGGGCGTGAGAAAAGCAAGAACATATCGTCCATGTCTTACTCATCATCACGCTTTTTCACAAAATGTTGATTTATGTTCGGTAGACCTCGTTTCCGTAGGTCGATACCACCAACACAAATGACTGATGCGGCATCACTTGTACTTGGTATGTGCTATCGGAATGGTGCCACCTCACAACGAGAATGGTGAGATTTCCGTCAATACTTTCCTCCGATACAGCTGTTGCAAGCCAGCAAGCAAGCAAGCAGATGTTCTGACCGCACACCACCACCATCGGTTCGACTGGGTGGGCAAACAACATTTAAGCAGACCGAGAGAAACACATTTGCGGGCAAGAGCAATGTTTTCTTGGCACTAATGCTGTCGGAAAGTACTTCCCGTAAGAGGATAAATAGTCCCCTTGCGGAAGGTGGACAAGTTGCGCTGCAGTGATTGCTCGCCACCAACAACAGTACAGTCAGTGCAGTAGTGGGACGACGCTTGTCCCACTAGGAACCGTATGAAACGAAACAAATAAATCGATTGAACGTCCTCCCCTTGTTGGGTCGTCCGTCAGGTGTGATTTCAATGATCACTTTTCCAATCACGTAATGGCAGCAGTTCAAACTTCTTCTAATCGAACGATATGTGGGGTGCACGGTAGCAGCAACGTACTGACTCAAGTGCTGCCATTGTTTTGACTTGTCCGTTTCGATACTTCTAAGTGCTTCGTGATCCCGGAGGTCACGAAGCGAAGCATTCGATTTGTAACGGATTAGTTCACTAATCCACACAGGCAGGGCGAAACTCGGAGCGGAAACTTTGTTGAACGAAATCCACTTCTCCTGGCTTTACCTTTTCGGCAAACTTTGTAGTACGCTTCTCTACTACTACAAAACAACAGCTTCCAACCACTCAGCGCCAGCGACCCGCCATTCCCGCCAAAGTTCTAAACAGAGTAGGTATTTTCCATTGCTCTACTTTTACATTTTATAGCAGCTCACCTTAGCCGGCTATATTTTTAGAATTTCCTCCGTCTGCTGCTGTCTCTCCTCGTGGGGATCGCAGACTAAGATTCAGATGATGACGATGAAGACCTACCGACGACGACGATGTGGTGCGGTTACCGGTCTCGGTGAATACACAACTCTTCCTAACCAGCCAGCAACGCCAGCAGCAGCTGCGGTGCGGTGCGGCGCAGTGTAGCATCATCGCCCTCATCCTGCACTTGCTTCAAACGGCGCGGCGGCGGTGGACTCACGGCGAGACTCGATACCAGACGAAGCGATTTAGTTTTAGCGCGCGCTAATACCGCTGGCTGCGCTGCGCTGAGGTGATGTGTGCGTTTTGGGAAAGAGAGTAGGGTAATTCGCCAATTGTTGAACACCACCCAAATGTTGAACAGTTTTTTAAAATATTTTTATAAATTTAACTTAACACTTATGTGGCCGGCAGGGTACCCGGGTACCTTTTTCAATTTCAAATCTCGATATTTTAATGGTTATTGAGACTAGGATGTTGGAACTCTGTTAGATCTTAGAACTCGTGAATATACATCTATTAATGGGGTTGACCGAATTTTAAAGTGAGGAGGGGCAGGGGGAGGGGCTCCTGCATTTTTTTATTACGTGGAAGGCCGGCAGGGTACCCGGGTACCCACGAAATTGAAATGATCATATCTCCGTCAATTTTTCATCGATTTTGGAAATTTTTAGCTCATTCAACTCAGAAACTCATCATCTATCGGGAAAATATTTGGTTAGACCGATCTAATCACCGTGGTTTTCGGAAAATCCATATTTTTGGGAGCATGTCCTTATACCCACATTGTTAAGGCTAGGATACCTTAAAGTGTTTATGGTCAACCATGGCCCCACGGGAAGCGTGTTCCGAATTCACAGTTTCAAAGTCAACACGTTTTATGATTCCAGGCCGGTCAGATACAATATGTCAAAGCAATTTTACGATGCTTGGTACCGAAATTGCTACTAACCTACCGAAAATCCCGTATATTGTATTGTATAAAAACATGGATCCGGAAATCCGGATTTTCCGGTACCTATGGTGATTGGACCGGTCCAACCAAATACGATCTTGATAGATAATGAGTTTCTGAGTTGAATGAGGCAAAAACTTCTAAAGTCGGTGGAAAAACCGCTGAGAATATATCATTTCCATTTCGTGGGTACCCGGGTACCCTGCCGGCCTTCTACGGGTGTTTTTTTTGCTGGCCACACTACGGTTAAGCAGTTTTCCATCAACGTAAACGTATGATCTAGATCCGTATACATGTGTGTCATGATATTGCTTTAATAAAGTTACAAATTATACATATTTCAGATAAAAAATATCGATTGAAAATTTTGTTCCGCTAATGACACGAAAACTGCACAATTCTTAAGATTAATTTTAAGAAATTGCTGTTACGAAATAAGCTTTGCTGGGAAATTGACCACAAATATCAAAGTCACACCATAGTTACAATAACTGGAAGGATGTCTTTAACAGTTTAACATTGTTTAAAGTCACATTTTCATTGTAATTTCATTTGAAAAAAATATTTTTCTTATCACACTATCATTATGCAGCTAAGATCCAATTGTTGAACACTAGCATAACCTACGATGTTAGCATTACTGCCAGATATTTTTTTTTACTTCAACTTTTTCAGGGGCGATCCACGGGTTTTCAAAGTATTTCAGGATCGTTCCAGGGGTATTCTAGGGAGTTGACTGGGTCCCATGGGTTTCCAGGGGTATTTCAGGGGCTTTCGAAGGCGTTCTTTTCTTCTGTCATTTTCGCTTCTAGTGAAATCTTTTCAGCCATTTTTTTGCATTTGGTTCTGTTAAAAATGATTTTTAGCCACTAGAGCTCTCTTTAAAGGGGAAGCGATTCCTTGGAACGTCCATAAATTACGTCACGCGTTGAGGGGAGGGGGGGTGTGAGGTGACAGGAGTTCAGCAAAGTGTGACGACCCGTACAAAAAATCAGAGGTCCCATACATTCATCCCATTGTAGACTCAACAGTTCATTGTATAAATCGCATGTTCTCAGAGTGCAGTGGAACTTGCGGCGCAACCCAAGCAGCTTCTGGAGTTTCGTGAACAGCAAAAGGAAAAACTCTAGCACTCCTTCTAATGTGCGACTTGGTGATAGAGAGGCAACCAGTACTGCGGAAGCATGTGAGTCATTTGCAGAACACTTCGCATCAGTCTTCGAACGGAGTCGAACTAGCGACCAGGAAGCGCAGTCTGCAGCAAGTGATGTACCGCAGGACTCCATAAATCTGACTACGTTTGTGGTATCCGAAGATATGATAATTGCTGCATCGAGGAAGCTGAAAAACTCCTTCACACCTGGTCCGGATTGTATTCCTGCCGCGATACTTCGGCACTGCGCTGCTGCTTTGGCTAAACCTCTTGCGGTGATATTCACTCGGTCTTTCAACCAGGGTAAATTTCCAACATTGTGGAAGGAGTCGTATATGTTTCCCGTATTCAAATCCGGTGATCGTCGAGATGTTCATAACTATCGAGGAATAACAAGTCTTTCTGCAGCTTCTAAGCTTTTTGAGATAATCATAAGTCAAGCTGTATTAGCCTGCTCTAGAAGTTACATCTCCTCAGATCAACACGGTTTTATGCCTGGCAGATCGGTAGTTTCTAATTTGTTGGACTTTACCCAAACTTGCATAACTGCAATGGAGCAAAACGTACAGGTTGATGTCATATACACTGACCTCAAAGCAGCTTTTGACAAAATTGATCACAAAATTCTCTTGTGCAAGCTATCTCGTCTGGGAGCAAAGTCGACAGTTAAAGCCTGGTTGCAGTCATACCTGTCTGATAGAACTCTACGCGTTCAACTTGATTCCTGTGTTTCGGAGCCGTTTTCCAGTACATCAGGTGTGCCTCAGGGGAGCAATTTGGGTCCCTTGCTCTTGATTCTGTTTTTCAATGATGTTGCTGCCTTATTGGGAGCAAGATGTAAACTTGTGTATGCAGATGACCTGAAGCTTTATATTGTTGTATCAACTCTGGAGGATTGCCATCAATTGCAACGTTTATTGGACCTGTTCGTCGAGTGGTGTTGCCGGAACAAGCTAACCATCAGTATTTCAAAATGTGTGGTAATGACGTTTCATCGTATCAAGAACCCAATCATATTTGACTACAACATTGATGGCGTCTCGCTGCAGAGAGTTGACAGGGTCAAAGATCTGGGCGTCATCCTTGATCCAAAGCTGGACTTCCGTCTACACTATCAAGAGATAATTTCTAAAGCGAATCGACAACTTGGATTTATTTCAAAAATTGCAAAGGATTTTACTGACCCGCATTGCTTAAAGTCGCTTTACTGCTCGCTTGTACGGCCAATACTTGAGAATGCATCTGTTATCTGGTGTCCGTATGAAGTCACGTGGATTCTTCGACTTGAACGGGTACAAAAGCGATTTCTGAGAATGGCTTTGCGAAATCTTCCTTGGCGAGATCCGATAAACTTGCCACCATATTTGGACAGATGCCTACTATTGGATTTAGATTCTTTGGAGCGTAGGAGGACGATACAACAGGCAACATTTGTAGCAAAGATTCTGAATGGTGAAGTAGATCGCCCGGAAATACTTGCGCAATTGGACTTCCGAGTTCCTCAAAGGTGGTTACGGAATTCTTCGTTGCTGCAAATCAGGTACCATCGTACGGCCTATGTTTACCATGCGCCACTGACAGCGATGATTAGGGCGTTTTTGGAGGTAGAATCCGTGTTTGAGTTTGGAAGAAGTTCAAACCAGCTACGCAATGCTCTCCGAAGAAGAAGATGAAGATGTAATTTTTTAATTCGTTAAGTTTTATTGTATTGTTTCTTTTTTTTTACCAACTAACTTATTCATGTAGACTTTTGTCGGATGGATTATTAACATAAATAAATAAATAAATAAATAAATAAAAAGTGTGACATAGGGGGAGGGGGATTAAAATGGACAATTATTGCATGACGTATTTTATGAAAGCTCCCTCATTTGAATGAATTGTCACTCAAATGACTAACTGGGCGCAAAACACGGAAAACCCGGAAAAAATTCCGCCAGAGTGAAAAAATATTGGATGTCGGGTCAATGTCGGATCAAATTTTATCAAATGTTGGACCACTGTTGGACCCACATCGGATAACTGTTGAGTCTATGTTGGGTTTGGTGCCCATAATAAAAACAGGTGAATGATAGGTTTATGTCGGGTTATACGTCATCAATTACGAAGAAAGCTTCAACCGTTCAACAATTAGCGAGAACCGTCCAACATTAGGATGAGCAAACTTAAGGAAGCGTTCAACATTTGGGTTACAGACTTCCCATACAAATGTTCTATTTTCTCTTAGAAAATTGAATTTAAGGGAATACAAATCCAATGGGCAGTATAAGGAGTAAGTAGATCTAGACGTTCACTGGATATTTTTGAACTAAAGTGGAATTATGCACGGAAAAACAAACGAAAACAAAAATGCCAGTACTAACCGTTCAACAATTGGCGAATTACCCTATTCCATTTTATTGTCGGTATTATATTTTATTTATAAACAAATGTCGGTGCGAATAATAAGCGTCTCGATTTTTATATATGAAGTTGCGCCAGGGTCGCTCTAAGTAAGTAGGGTTTACTCGTTTTGAGGAGCATAAATTGTAAGGAAACTGTTGAGTAGGTTGAGTAATTCTATCTCTTCTTTAAGACATCACATCTCAACTGAGATGGAGCCTCTTCTCAGTTTAATGTTGTAAAAGCACTTCCACAGTTTTTAACTGAGAGCTTTTTCAGTCATTTGACTATTTTTGCATAGATATGTCGCGCAGCAAGCACGATGATACCTTACGCCCAAGAAAGTAAATATTTTCATTAAAAAACATCCTAAATCAACCAGTAATTAAACCCATCACCTTCAGCATGAAAATCAGGTTGAGTTTTTGTTAACAACAAGTAGAGAACAGCATATTAAATTTTCAGAAAAAAATGGAACGAGCTCACCAAATCCTCAGTATCATGTCAGTATACTTAACCTTCCCGTGGTTGTCCACCACCACCAGCACCACGATAATACTGAATACAAAAGTATTAAGGTTAAGTATACTGACATGATACTGATGATTTGGTGAGCTCGTTCCATATTTTCTGGTAATTAAATATGCTGTTCTCTACTTGTTGTTAACAAAAACTCAACCTGATTTTCATGCTGAAGGTGATGGGTTTAATTACTGGTCGATTTTTCCAACGTGTTGTACAAAATACAACAGCGCGATCGCTAGAGGGTTAATATTCATCACGCAATATTGCTTATCGGAAGATAACAGGAACAATTAACATCTCTGCAAAACCTGATCGAAGTAGGAAATCGAGGACCGTCATCAACAAAATTAGTTTTTTTTTAATATTTTACTGTTCCTGGTTACACAAATCTTCTACGTGCACCTTCCACCTGGCTGCTATCACTGTTTTATCGGCGCATTCTTGTGTCGCGCACCATTGGCAGTTGCATAATACCTCCGCATATCGTTCGGATCCATGTTTTTTCTCGCTTCAACAATCACACTCTCTTCGTTCTGCCATTTCGTACCGTGGCGAATTCGTTTCTCTTCTATTCTTGTCACCGTGTACTGCTCTCCCTTGAATCAGATTTCGGTCACTACCCAGGTAACCACTAAGCATTTGAATAAGCCGTCTATCAGCCCGTATCACGCATTTAAACTGCTTGCTGCCCTACATAAGCAGTTCGAATGCATAGCTGCCTTGAGTTAGCATAAGCTGTGCTGCTCAGAAGCTTTCGGCTGTTAATTAGCATTTCAACTGCTTGAAGTGGTTTCACTTGGGAGCATACAGAATGCTTTTCAAGTGCACTTTAAATGCTAGCAGCAAAAAGGTTGGGAGATATGTTACGCATTTGGAAACACATTTTGTCTCTCTCTTACAGAGCCTATGCTGCTGTTTACAAATTTGTGCATCTTTTTTGTTTCTTCATTTTCCCCTACTCATCCAAAAGCACCAAAGAAAACATTACTGCAGCTGGGTTGGATTGGGAACTTGTCCATCAAAAAATCAACAAATATTTATCATTTCGTCGGAAAATATGTGCCAAACAGGTGGATGCTTTGGTGGATCATAGGATTGTTTGAAAGAGGGAAGAAATCATATTCCACAGATATTTAAAAGAAGGGATCGTAATGCTCTACCACAATGAAATATCTCAATGAAAACAAGTTTTGGATGTTGAATCTGAAGCTGTTATCGAATCATCCTTTATAAAGCCTGTATCCGCAAAAATCGGGACACAGAAATACAGCTGTAGCTCTGCAATATATACATTAAAATTGCTCAAATTTGGCCTTATAATTTCTTCAGATGTGTTCATTTCACCAACAAAATTTAATTTGAATCGGTGCAGTACTTTGTGTTTTAGCAATAAAAGAGTAGAATGTGTTCCATTAAATTTTGTACAGCCCCTAGTTTTGCTTTTCAACGCTGTAACTTTTGAATTTGGCAAAGGAAATGGCTGAAATTTTGAACACAAACCTCTCAATCTACATTTGTTGCATAGGCAAAACTTCAAAAAAATCGATGCACTATCAACAATTTTATAGTCGAAACATGTATTGGGACTGAACGTGATTTTAGCCTCTCAGACAGCAATTAGTCAGCATCCTTCATTGTATCGATTGTACCATTGAAAGTACTATACCAATAATCATCAAATTTTGCAGGCATAATATACACATAATCAACTACCTTCTGTGAAATTTTGATGAAAATTGGCAGAGAAATGCAAAAGTTATGGATAGGCAATCATCGCACATGGAAAACACGAAAAGTTTACACCTACACTCACACCTATCAACACCAGTAGCTTTCAAAGCAATTGATCAAAGTTGATGAAATTTTGCAAGAAAGTGTCTCTATAAGTATCATAACTGCTAACAAAATTTCATAATTATCATCACAGAACTTTGAAGAGTAGCGTAAAAGAACCATCTATTATGCAAATGAAAATTGGTCATAATTGTACAAAATGCTTAACACCACGTCTTTTTGTTTTTCATCCACAGTTAAAAGTAATGCATCGATTTGTATGAAATTTGGCACAAATAATAAACATACACAAAAGAGATCTCAGTTAATTATTTGGCCAATTTTACCGATTCATTACAGAGCTACAGCCGTACTTCTGTGTCCCGATTATTGCGGATACAGGCTTTATTGGCGATGAAATCAACGCACGCCACCGGGACAGCTTTAGCATCGTGGACCAGGAGCAACAGAATCCGAAGCAGATATGATTAATCAATCTCCGGATCGTAAGTTCAAACCTACATCACTACAAAAATCAGCAAAAAAGTATCACCTAGCACCGACTGGAATATGGAAGGGCGATGAAGCGGGGAAGCAGGCTGAGAGAACGAGAAGCAGACGTCAATCTATTTTGTTTTTTTTTTTGCTCGATGAGGCGTTACGCTTCTTTGACATTTCGTCACGACGTTCCTGATGGAATAGCACTAAGACAGCCCGTTATTTTGCCAAAACCTGCTGTTAGGTAGCACTATAGGCGCATTTACGGCTAATTAGCATTAAACGCCTTGTCGTAAAGGCTACTATAATGCTGAAGGAATACTATTTTAAATGCTTACTGGTTACTTGGGTAGCATTATAACTCCTGGAGGATTTTCTTTCGTTCGTCACTTGTTGGCAGTCCTCGTCGAACCAAAATTAGAAAGACTAAGAATGTCGCCAAGGATGCTTCCAAGCCAAATCACTAATGGACATTTATTAAACCCAAATATCGTTGAAATAAGCTATAATTATAAGGCTCAAATGAGAATCGCATATTATCCAAAACTGAAAAAGCACTTTTCTCCAAAATGACGAAAAAGCAAACAAAACCAGCGTGTCCGATTGTCATAATTGACTACATAAATAATCGGACATTTTTATTTTTTCGATTTGTTGATCATTTTGGGAAAGTGCTTTTTTAGTTTTATCCCTTAGGGCTCAAATATTTCAAATATTTGCCATTCTCAATTGAGCCCTAAGGGATAAAATTAACAATGGGAATAACAAAATAAGCCATTTATTTTCTGTTGGAACTATCTTACAGGTGTCTTTTGATCATCGACGACAACTAAAATACCGTGTCATTCATTGGCTCGGTAGCTTAGTTGGATAAACACTTGTCTAGCGTATAAGGGTCGTGAGTTTAAATTTCACCTGAGCTGTGGATTTTTTCAATCCATCTTACATATGTACGTTGAGTTGATTGAAAAAAACCATAAAGAAATAGTATTTTACCGTACTTACGTCAAAAACTCAAATAGATCATATAAAAAATCGCTTGCATACCTGTAAAGAGAGAAGAAAATAAAGTATTAGTAAATAGTGAATAAATTATTTGAAAATTATTAATAATAAGTATTTAAGTTGCATTACGTACGATCGTTTACAATTTGAAAAGTATGCTTCTATCTAGTGCCAAACAAACAAAAAGATGGCTCCATACATCCGTCTGAAATTGTAGGGATTCATCTAATTCCCGTCTATCTAAGCATCGACAAAAGATGATACATTTTATTCTTGCACCTCGCCTAGCGCGTCATGGCCAATTTCAATTACTAATTTATAAATTAGTTTTCGTATCATGTAAAAATATTGTTAAAGAACTACAATTTCCTTAAAATAATAAGATTGAATAATTGTCTCTCGGATTCTGTTTCCGTCTAGTTCACGTCTACTTCGGGCACAACATGAATTCGATGTCGGGGCCCGTGGCGTAGTGGTCCACACGTTCGCTTCATAAGCGGATGGTCATGGGTTCGATCCCAGCCCCGGCACTTGCAATTTTTCGCCAGTTGCTCTTCCCCCCGAGAGCAGCTGACACCTGACCCTCTTCGGAGCATATAGCTCTAACGGACCCGGAATTTGGAAATCGGCGAACTGCAACTCATAATGGACGACCCCCAATTGGACTGGAAAAGAAACAGCAGCCCACAGTATCATCGTGCTCATCATTCTACAGTGGACAGGGTAGACAAGTGGAAAGGCACCAGATCGATATCTGTAGTAGAAATAAAATAGAATACATTTAGGCGCTGTACAAAGTGTAATTGCAGCGTCCAATTGGAATCGCTCACGTAGTGCCCTAGTGGACGAAAGAGCTGTAAAATTAGGTTAAGCAATTAAGAATTAAAAAAAAACTTAAAAAAACATGACTTCAATTCTCGCCACAACCTTTACGACATAGGACATAGGATGACATAGGATGGTCAACAATTATTATTCGAACGTAGGTGTCGTTCAAATTTTTCGCAATCCAAATCAAATCATGTTTTCGAAGTACGATTGGGCAGAATGTTTTAAATTGAGATGGATGCAGCTTTAGAATAACGACCAATATATTCAAGTATTATTTTTGCCCACCAGATCATATTATCCCAACGAAGAAATCTTTCTCTGTGATTGTAAAACACGATGTTTCGTATGCAGAAAAACCAATCACACATTTGCAAGCACCCCCCCTAGCCGAATACAACTGTAAACGAACATTTTGCCGTTGAAAAACACAGCGATTCATTTGATTAATTGAACAATTTTTGCTGCATTCTGCAACAGAGAAATCCAACCTTAAAGTCGCACCGAACTTTTGTGAGGTAAGAATTGAAGGTTAGTTCAACAAGTGAATCTGACGAAGTGAAAATTGATGATCGGTTGCCTTCGTCGTTCTCAAAATGGGGAAAATGTAAACTCGTGAGTGCAAGGAAATTGAAACGTGTAATTTAGTGTAATGATACGATTTCCAGTGCTAAAGAGGCTGGTTATCGATAGTCTACATCTTTTTGTTTCCATCTTATGAGGCGTTGACAAAGGTAATTCGGAATATCTGTAATGATGGGCATTTTCCGTCTGATATGAAGAGAATTGGCGCCTGTGACGAAGTAAATTTTTACCCTAACAGTTGTATTCCCGTAATTCATCGGAAATCATCCGCAAAAGTAAATATTTGACTTATTTTCCTCTATATGGGTGAAAACGTCAAACCGGTAAAACTTTATTCTGCGTGAGAAAATATTGCATTTTATAACGCCGTTTCAGTGATATGGCAGTTCAAATATTGGTTATCTGAAAAACAGTGTGTTACAGTTCAAGCTAAGCTATAGATTAACCAATCAACCATAAATTTGTACCAATGATGCACATATAATAGTTTGATAAACAGTCAAAATTTGAGAATTTTAGATGCACTCTATGAAAAGTTACAGCTTATTGAACTTTTTTGTGAAAAAAACATTATTTTGGCCACCTCCTGTACATTTACTTTTCATATCGTTCACTGGACATTCCGTGCTATGCTAATCAGTGACAAAGAAAACATAATCACGAGACACTTGAATGGATATTTATCGGTGAGCTCTGTCCGTAACGCTTTGAAATGTTTCGTTGAAATGTTTCACCATAGTTGTAACAAACTTCTAAAAATTACGAGAACTTTCTGGATGTTTTTTGAATTTCCAGGAATAATAAGAAGAACCTTCTGGAATGTTATGGAACATCAATATTCTAAAAAATTTAAGAAGTTTCTGGAAGTTGCTGAAAGTTCCAGAGAAAAAAGAAAGTTTTGGAATGTTCTGGAGTATTGAACTTCTTAAGTTTTCGAGAATTTTCTTGAATTTTCAGGACGTCTTAAAAGGAGGGGAAGAACCTTTTGCAGCATTATGGAATATCTTCTTTTTCTTGACGTAATGTCTCGACTGGGACAAAGCCTGCTTATCAGCTATGAGCTTCTGTCTATGAGCTCTCCCACAATTATTAACCGAGAACTTCCTCTTCAAATGACCACTTCTAAGTCATTAATCGTTTTAGAGAAGAACCTTCTAGAATGTTCTCAACATCAATCTTGATAAAATATGGAGAACTTTATGGAAGTTAGAGATCGAGCAAGAAAGCAAAAAAAACCTTCTGGAATGTTCTGTAACAAAAAAAAACATAACATTTACAGAAACCTTCTGGAAATTACTGAAAGTTTCAAAAGTAAAACAATCATCTGATATATTCTGGATTATCACACTTCCTCAAATACTGAAAACATTCTGTAAGTTACTGAACGTTTCGAAAAGAGAAAAGATAAGAACCCTCTGGAATTTTCTGTAACACTTTTTATTTTAATTTCGAGAACTTTCTCTCTCTCTTCTCTCTTCTTGGCGTAACATCCTCACTGGGACAAAGCCTGCTTCTCAGCTTAGTGTTCTATGAGCACTTCCACAGTTATAAACTGAGAGCTTCCTCTGCCAATGACCATTTTGCATGTGTATATCGTGTGGCAGGCACGAAGATACTCTATGCCCAAGGAAGTCAAGGAAATTTCCTTTACGAAAAGATCCTGGACCGACCGAGAATCGAACCCGTCACCCTCAGCATGGTCATGCTGAATACCCGTGCGTTTACCGCCTCGGCTATATGGGCCCATTCGAGAACTTTCTGGAAATTAATAAACGTCCAACGAACCTTCTGGGATGTTCTAAAAGACCAACATTCATGAAATTCTAAGAACTTTCAAGAAGTTATTGGTCTTCCCAAAAACAAGATAAAGAACCTTTTGTAAACTTTTTAAATATACAAAAAGTGTCTGGAAGTTTGTAAACGTTCCAGAAAGAAAGAAAAATATCCTTCAAGAATGTACTAGAACAACCCAATTCATAAGTTTTTTTGAGGTATTTCTGGAAGTTACGGAACTTTCCAAAAAGAAGAAAAATCATCTAGAATATTCTGGAACATCAAAGAAGCTTGAATGGAAATTTCAAAAACTAAACGTTTCAGAAAGAATAAGAAAACGAAGAGAAAAAAAAATATATATAAAATGGGCCTTCTAAGAATTCTGGAACATCCAAATTCATTAAATTTCGAGAACTTTCTGGAAATTAGTAAACGTTCAAGAGAGAAGTATTCTGGAGAGAGATTCTAGAATAATCTCGAGAACTTTATAGAAATAGCTGTACATTCTAGAAATCTCTGGAACTCTGCTTCCTACTATATAAAACCGTGCGAAACCGTAGATTCGGCAGTATTTTATGAACTGAAAAACGTTTATATGAAAAAGTGTTGCAGTGAAGAAGTGTAGCAGAAATTTTAAAAACACTGTTTCCTAGCTAACTTGGCTAGCCACGTCGGGTCAACTAAATATATACATAATCAATAATACAGGAAGTGAATATTTCCATGAATACCCAAGTAGGTGGAAACAAGGGTGGAAAAATCTGAGCAAAATCTAATATGGTGAACTACTCAATAATAGCACAGAGAACAGACATCCAAGTCCAGTTCCGAAACTGTGTAAGGAATTTAACGGCCATTTGAAATCGACAACACAAGTGGCAATCGCGTGGCGCTGCAATCGGTTAATTTCCCATATTAATTTAATTCACCACTTGAAATGTTTCAACTCACCACTGACTGTGGCAATATGGTGTTTGGCGGCGTTAATGTTGTCATCGTGTATTGGTTTGCAACCTTACTCAAGTGAAGATTCAAATCCTTACACAACTTTCTGTGTGAAATTTGTTCTAGCCTGGATGTCTGTTCTCTGTGATAATAGTTCGTTAACCTTCCGTAACTCGCGCGGTTGACTACCTGCGTCAGCACCACGTTAGTGCTGAGTACAAAAAGCGAGATTTTTTCATCGTGTTGTACAAAATACAACAACGCGATCGCTCGAGGGTTAAGATATTACAAGATCAAAACAATAGCAGACAAGATTTGTCATTTTTTTCTAGAAAAAAAAAAAAATAAAAAAATGTCAGCATCCAGCATCGAACCTACGACCTTGGGATTCACAGGCGGCGATGCTTACCACTAAACTGTGCCTCGCTGTTATAAATAATATGGAAATACGAGCATGCGGTTCTTCGTTTCCACAGCTCAGAAAGGGGACATGGCATTTCACTAACATTGAGCCATCTCTATGGGTGTATGTGTTCCATTTCGTGCAGAAGAGCTAAACTTGTTCTTATGTAGGAATTTTCAGATATTTCGACAAGACCAAAAACTGATATCATATCACTTTGAGCTATTCATGCGATATTCATTTGATTTTTGAATAACTCATCAAAATCACATCGAGCTATGACAGCAAAATGCGTTCGATTTGAGATATGACTTAGTGTTGGATCTCGCTCCAACGTCGTCGGCCGGCGTCATCACAGGCAGCTTCGAACCGACCCAAGCTGCGAAGCGTGTGAGGAACAGCCCATTCATCCAGTCAGCCACGCTGTCTATTGTACGACACTTTCGTCAGCCTAACCGCACGTTGGGCTCCCTGTAGCATGCAGCGCAGCGCGTTCATTCTATTATTTTCTATCTGTTTTGTATCATTATCCGTACTATCAGTCACCTATAAAAGGTGACTGAGCAAACTGTATCACGTTAGTGTGTATCGTCATATAACCGCCGTGTGGAGCACTGCCACACGGTGGTGCGAATAAATCGTTTAATTTGAATCTGCGTACTTCTTCCTCGTCGTCTGGAGTCTCGTCGGTACACAGCGTAGGGCCGTTAAGACATCCTGGCCGAAACATTGGTGCCGTGACCAGGATGGCACTTGGAGTGGACCCCTGACAACGAGATGAAGCAACCGCTATTCGCCGTCGGACTATTCGATCGAATCGAGTCATCGGACAGAAGCAAGCAAGCACACTCAACCACAACGCCACGATTGGATTGTCAAGCGTCCCAGTCGAACCTGCGCTTCCCAGCCGGATCCGTGTATCCCAGTCGGACAGCCTGCCGTTCCAGCCGGACCACGAAATCCTGTCGTCGTGTCAAGCCACAGCGCATCAATGGGACCCCAGCGTCCACTGCAGGGCGCGCGAACCAACGCCCTGTCGAATTGTACACCCGTCGGACCCCGAGTGTCCACCTGCAGGCCGCGAGCGTATCATCGCCCTGCCGAATCGTCCACTTGCAAGGCCGAAGCGACGACTTGCCGGATCGTCAACCCACCGGACCCCTGCGTCCACCTGAAGGATCCAAGCATCCACCCGTCGGACCCCCTGCGTCCACCGTTGGGCCGTAGCGCCATTCATTTCGGACCGAAGCGTCATCACGGGCCGCAGCGCTATCCCCTGCGGACCCAATCGTCAACTGCTGGTAAGAGGGAATCTGACCTGCCACTCTGCGCAGCCAGGTCACGCTTTCGTCGAAGCAAAGATCTCCCAGAACC
Organism: Aedes albopictus; assembly: GCF_035046485.1. NCBI lineage: Eukaryota > Metazoa > Arthropoda > Insecta > Diptera > Culicidae > Aedes > Aedes albopictus. The sequence goes on from NC_085137.1 coordinate 351,116,624, forward strand.
CAGCCCAGGAAAGTGTCGAAAAGTGCCCGGATTTCTGACTCAGTACTCGGCGTAGTCTAGTCACGTTGTCGTCAACAAGAAACTCCTATCGGCTAGACACAAGTAAGAACGAAAAAGCCACAAAACTCATCATCCACGCTGAAATCCCCCCACGGCGGGCCTTTCTTCAATCAACGAAAGCAAATAACAACTAATCAACCGGACCACATCATCATCCAACTACCTAGACCGAGCTCGTCGTCGAGGAGCGAACCATCCTCGACCGAAGCCTACCTGCAGCAAACAGCGAGCGCATCATCGCAACCCGATCACGATCACCCGAACAGCCTAGCAGCCCGATCGTACCTACCTAACTGCAGCGCCAGATCAACCGTCGCCGTCGTCAACTTGCCAGGCGCAAAAGTGAATTGGAAAACGGTCGTTTTCGGGCGGGAGTATGTTGGATCTCGCATCGTACTCGGCGTCGTCGTTGGCTGTTACACACGCTAGCAGCGCTATAAGCAGAGCAGCAGCAACAGCCCATTCAACTATTGTGAATTGTCTCCTTTTCATTGCTAAGCAGTAAATGCCCAGAGCAACGGTAGGCATGGTAAAGCGTGCTACCGTGCGCTCTGTTGCTTTATACTTATCCGTACTGCTTCCCCTATAAAAGGGAAGCCCTAAATGTATTGAATGTTAGTGTGTATCGTCATATCACCGCCGTGTGGAGCACTGCCACACGGTGGTGCGAATAAATATCACCGCCGTGTGGAGCACTGCCACACGGTGGTGCGAATAAATAGTAAAACGTTTATTGCGTGTACTTCTTCTACGCCGCCCGGTGTCCCGTATATAGTTAGACACAACGTGGGGCAAGACATCCTGGCCGAAACATTGGTGCCGTGACCAGGATGGCATCTGGAGAGGATTACCGGACGTCGGAAGAAGCTACCCTCTGAAATGTGTGAATCGTCGTCGTCAACCCAACAGTGAGCACGCTACTAGAGACATGTGCCTCTATCCGTTAGGACCGTTGCGTCCACCGTCAGACCCGTGCGTCATCCCGTTTGGATCCCTGCATCCCGTCGGACCCCTGCGTCCATCGTCGGACCCGTGAAGCAAGGCCGAAGCGTCGACTTGCCGAACATAGCGTCCACCCGTCGGACCCCTGCGTCCATCCCCTGGCCGCAGCGCCACTTTTCGGACCGAAGCGTCAACCCATCGGGCCGCAGCGCCATTTCGTTGGACTCCAGCGTTGAAGCGCAGTAGACGCTGGAAAAAGGAATTCTGGCCTGCCACTCCGAGCAGTCAGGCCGAGCTAGCGATTAGCAAGAATCTCCCGTCCATCATCCAAGATTCGTAAGTGCTAGCTAGTACCCTGGATTTCCGATCCTGCACTGGGCGTAGTCGGATCAAGTTGTAGCCACAACAGGAAACTCCAGTCGGCGTCACTAGAGCACAGGACCATAGTCATTCACCACTCAAGCCAAACCTCATCATCACTACGGGGATCCAAGTTCCAATCAACCGAACCGCATGAAAATCAAGCCATCCATCCAGACGACGACGACGACGACGATCAACGATCAACCTCTGCACATCCAGCCAAACGAGTGATCGTGCCTTTCCTACCTACACGCAAGCACATCAACGCAACTGAAGCCAACCCGATCCTACCTGAAAGAACGAGTGCGTATCGATCGTACAGCAGCAGCCGACTCCGAGCAATGCGAATATAAAAACATTCGTTTTGGCCGGGAGTATGTTGGATCTCGCTCCAACGTCGTCGGCCGGCGTCATCACAGGCAGCTTCGAACCGACCCAAGCTGCGAAGCGTGTGAGGAACAGCCCATTCATCCAGTCAGCCACGCTGTCTATTGTACGACACTTTCGTCAGCCTAACCGCACGTTGGGCTCCCTGTAGCATGCAGCGCAGCGCGTTCATTCTATTATTTTCTATCTGTTTTGTATCATTATCCGTACTATCAGTCACCTATAAAAGGTGACTGAGCAAACTGTATCACGTTAGTGTGTATCGTCATATCACCGCCGTGTGGAGCACTGCCACACGGTGGTGCGAATAAATCGTTTAATTTGAATCTGCGTACTTCTTCCTCGTCGTCTGGAGTCTCGTCGGTACACAGCGTAGGGCCGTTAAGACATCCTGGCCGAAACACTTAGACATTCTCGTCTACCCGGGTATTCTCAACAAATATTGAAAAGTTCTCTACTACGAGTGTTGGTTGGGCCGTGTTCCAGAGTCGTTTTTTGTTTCAAATCACTATGTTTTACACTACTATCACGGATTTTATATAATTCTGGAAGGATAGAAGTGTACACATGCCCTAAGCGTTTCCGGAAGTTTCAGGTGCTTTTTAGGTGTGTTTCAGGGTGTTCTACGGGCTCAGGAGGTTTTTAAGGGGTGATTTAGGATGGTGTCCTGGTGTTCCAGTGGCGTCAAGGAATTTTTAGGGAATTTCAGAAGGTTAAGAGTGCGTTACATGAGGTCCAAAGTTATATTGGTGGGATTTCGGAAGCATTTCCAAAAGCTTCAGAGAATTTTAGGAACGTTTCAGAGACGCTTTAGAGGCGCTACATAGCGTTTCGAAGGGATTCAGGTGCGTTGCTTCAGAGGCGTGTTCAAGGGTTTCGAAGGGTCTCAGGTACGACTGGATTAGGGGGCATCCATAAAGTACGTCACGCTTAGAGGGGGGAGGGGGGGTTCTGAAAAGTGTGACAAGCAATGTATTGAATATAGGAAAAACCCGTACGAAGGGGGGAGGGGGGGTCTAGAATTCCCATTTTGAGCGTGACGTACTAATTGGATGCCCCCTTACAGGAAATTCTGGACGATTTTCAGCGGGTTTCAGAAGTATCATAGAGGGTTTCAAGGGCGTTTTTGGGGGGTTCCGGAGTCTCAGGTGCGTTACCGTCTAGAGCCCCCAGTAACCCTCCGAAACACCTGCAAACTCCAAAGTAACGCCTCTGTAACAGCTCGGAAACCCGCAGAGCATCCTCTGAAGCTTCTTGTAATGCCTTCGAAAGCCCCCTGAAACCTCCTCGGACCCTATGTGATACACCTGTAAGCCTTTAAAACCTTCGAAAACGCCTATGTAACGCCTCTCTAACGTTTCTGAAACCCGCCGAAAATCCTCTGAAAATTCCTTAAATGCTTCCGAAATCCCCCGAAAACTCTCTCGGACCCCATGTAAAGCACTAGAAACCCTCCGAAACCCCTACAAATGCCTATATAACGCCATCATAACGTTTCTAAAATCTGCTGAAAATCCTCTGAAACGTCTTGAATTGCCTCCGAGAGCCTCCTGAAACCTCCTTGGACCCCATGTGATGCACCTGTAACCAGCTGAAACCCCCGAAAACGCCTCTGTAACGTTTCTGGAATCCGCCAGAAACCCCCTGAAACTTCCAGAAATGCCTCCGAAATCCCCATAAACCCCTCTCGGACCCATGTAACGCACTTGAAACCCTCCGAAATCCCTGCAAATGCTTATGTTACGCCTCTGTACCGTCATGGAAAACCCGCCGAAAATCATCTGAAACTTCCTGTCCTCCGCAATTTTGTTTGAAAGAAATAAAAAGATAATTCGAAAATAATTTTCAGTGCCGCAAATTTGCATAAACAAAACCAACATTAATTAAAAATAAACCCGCGTAAACGAAAACCGCGTTAATTCAAAAATTCGCCGAAAAAACTCGTAAATGAAAACCACATAAATCAAAACCACGTAAAAAAATCTTGACTGTATATTGCGATTCCTGAGTCTTGTTTAATAGACTGAGACTCCTCGAGAAATCCTTTGTCGGAGAATAACGGGCTGATTTGCGTGAAGGCCGATCAATCACAGACAAATTTTGGGAATGCAACTTGCAGATACGCCATCTCTTCAGTGATTTTAAAGCCGTGTACGATTCAGTGACGAAATGAGCTTTAGCAGATAATATAAGAACATGGTTTTCCGGCGAAACTAATTAGGATGATGATATGGGCAATGCAGGATGAATTTTTGAACAACCAGATGAATCGCAAACGAAGTCTCTGAATAATGTATGATATCGGATGTGTTAAAGCAGGATGATGTACAAATTTACTGTTCAACATTGCACTTGGAAGAGCGGTTAGGAGTTCAGACAGCTCAAGAATCTACACTATCATTACACAACCGCATATGATCCATGGTATAACGAAAGATGTTAATCTTCTCGACATCGATGTAATTCGGACTAATTTTTTGCTAGTCTGATGAGTTACAAAAAGGACCATTTTGCATGTGAATAGGCGAGTTCGTTTCAATTATATTCCAACATGAACAAAAATACGATGGTGTAGAAGTTACTACGTTAGATTACGGTAAGTAGTCTAGGATTGCGGTTCAAGGTAGTTCCAAGGTTATCGAGAACAACTTAAACATTATAATTTAAAGAACGACTAAAACTAAAAACTAAAACTAATATAATTTGCGGAATCTGACAGTCTAACGTAATTTGGTCCTAATAAACTTATGTGGAAGTAAATAATTCGCTGTGAACCGCTGCTGTGCCGAAAGGCTATGATTTTTCAAATAGCTTATAAACAATGTTTGTTGTTCTGCCCAGTGCTGACAATTTCATTTCGCCGTATCTAAATTCAATCACCTACAGCTCATTTTAGAAGCTGATCATGAGAATATGATATATGAAAAACTTGTGCGACCAGACCAGTTCTGCAAAAAAGTCACGGAAAACCCGATATTTTTCGAATATTTCAGGTAAATGTCACGGACTACCTTCGAAAAATGCCAATTATATTCACGGTGAATATCATTTGGCATTTTTCAAAGGTAGTCCGTGACATTTACCTTAAATATTCGAAAAATATCGGTTTTTCCGCGACTTTCTTGCAGAACTGGTCTGGTCACACAAGTTTTTCATATACTATATTCTCAGGTTCAGCTTCTAAAATGAGCTGTGGGTGATTGAATGTAGATGTGAAGAAATGATTTTTTCAGCACTGGTTCTGCCTTTTAGCAAATCTTGCTTCTCTCAATGTCCTCAACCAAGTCGCAATTGAATAAAATCTGAAAAATCGTGCTAATGGTTCGTAGAAAAGCTAATAAATAATGGGGTCATCACCACAGCCGTGCATCTACCATGGTTACGTATAACGGAGCCTTCCCTGCATGTATCACAATTATATTCAATTTAGAATGAAAACCAGTCCTGCTTCTTTGGTCGTGTACAATGCAGAAAAAAAAAGTTGTTTGCTTAGTGGAGAGAAGAAAACTGATAGATTTCCCGTTTCAGGTATTCGCCTAACCAGCGCGCGATGCTGTTGGTTGCTCAACCAAGGAAATGAAGAAATGTCAACCACGCCAAAAACGGCTCGCCGATACTGTGTCACTCGACTGATTGCGCATCCAGTTCCAGCAGTGCCCATGTGTTCTGCCACGGACGGACAACAAATGGGCATCGGGCGGCGACAAGCGTCGTTTTGTACCATATTTGTACCGCTATTAGGCGAATGAGGACCATCATCCATGAAGAAGCCGCTACTTCTGCGAACCGAACCAAACATGCCACGATAAATAATTGATGTTACAGCATCCGTCAGTGACTGGCTCGCCGCAACGGAAAATTTAACATGTGGTGGAGACACCATTGGGGTTTTTTTGTTCGCGGGACAACATGAATTCTATTCAATAGAATTCCTATGAGACGCGCCATGTAATGCGATGGCGTCGTAACGCGTCGTAACCATAACGTTGTAAAATGTTCGGGTGGGCTTCACAATCAACAAAGCTGCTGCCGCAGTGGCTTCCCTGTATGGGCATTGCTGGGTTGACTCCATGGAAGGTATTCAAATGTCGTGACGAGAGAGTGAGGTAAAATAAACACGCAGAATAAGACATGAATTTGAAGAAATTGATATCCTCTGTAATTGTTTTCGAGAGAAGGGAGAAATACATGAAAGTAGCCTGAGGAGGTAAGTTAGCAACATTATGGATAAAGGAGACACGTGCGGATGTAAACATTTTAACAAGTATACAAGCACAATGGCGTTTGTATTCATCAATATCTAAGAAGATTTTTCGGTTAATTGTCATTAATTTGCATCCAATTTGACTTTTCTTTTCCGCAAAATTGTAATCTGTCCTGTGGCTCAGGTGGGTTTTAAGTATTAAGTCGTATATAGACAGTTGTAGGTTCGAATCCCATCAGATTTCTTAAAAAATCAAAATTGTTAGAATGTGTATGCTTTAATCATCAGCTTTTTTGTCAACTTCAGACGTTCAACAATACAAGTTTTTGTCCAGAGTAAGTACTATTAAAAATTTCATCGTCCCATGAACAAACTGTGCGTGTCACTCTGAACGCACACTTCAGATCAATCTACCTCATCTATCAAGAACTTTCAAGTTGCTGGTACATTTCCCACAATTCGATTCCATAAATTCATGAGATAACGGTCTCAGCTCCCGCAACCGCCATCATTCGTTTACGACCATCGTTCTCCGCCCACTTACCTACTTTTGTTTGATGTGACCCAACAGCACACACAACAGCTACACTGTCCTGCAGCTGGAAACCCCGGACCATTCCAGGAAACGTTTGCCAGCACTCACGGAGTTCTGCTGCCATTGTTGTTTGATTTTCCATTTCAATGATTGTTTTCCCAGCGACAGAACTGGGAGGTTCCATTTTTCCAAATTGATCGCCTCCAACCCAGCAGGCAAGTGGAAAGTGAAAGACACACACATTCTCTCCTCTCTTCCTCGGCGCCCGCACCTGCTCCAAACTTTTGTCGCAGCTTGCGATGCCAACAAAGGGAAAATTGAAAAAAGTAACCGAAATGATTGATTTCATCGCTTATGGGTTTAGCTGCGGCTGAGCAAAATTGAAGCCTCGGTGCTTTAAAGGCGGAAAATTTGCTGACCATCTCGTCTCGTTGCTCGAAGAAGATTTCAACTTTTCGGCCGTTTTGTTTGAATTGGCCCTCGGCAAAATCCGGAAAAGAAAAACAGACATCCTTTGAACTCACTGGGCTGACGGTTGTGGATCTGCTGCTGCTGCTGCTGAGCTGAGAGGTTTCATCTTTCCCGCCTATCTTCATTCCGTCTATTTTTTACGCCCATTTGCCCATTGTCAGATCTTTAATTAAGGGAAATGAAGCAGCTTGCGTAAACATGACTAACCCCGAAGGGACCCCGGGATAATTGCTTGAACGAGAAGAAGATCTCTTTTTAATTTGAATTCGAGGGGGGGGGGGTGTATTTCAACCTCAGATTTTAACGCATCACTGTGCAGTGGGAAAAACCAATGAATCGATTATCAAACCCTTTAACGCTCCTGAAACTAGCTAGTACAGCCTAAAATATCCCTGAAACCCCATGAAGCGCTCGTAAATCTTTTTGAAACTCCATGCAACACACTGAAACTCTCAGAAATGGAACACCTCTGGAACGCCTCTTAAAACCTCGTGAAATCTCATGAAAAGTCTCTGAGACCACCTGAAACCCTTAGAACACTTATGAAACGCCCTAGAAATCCTCTGTAAGCCTCCGAAACACCCAGGAACTCCTGGAACACCCCTAGGACGCCTCTCCAAAACCCCCTGAAATCCATGGAAGGCCTATAAAACCCTATGAAACGCCATTAACCCGGTGAAGACCTCTGGAACGCTCTTTAACCCTTTGGAGATGGAAGTTTCACCTTTCTGGATGCAACCTCGCTGGTCTCAAACACATTTGTGATGGTCGATTTTCTCGGCTGGGCACATATGACCCATCCGTCCCCAAAGGATTAAACTTCCTGAAATATCTCTGGAACGCCGCCGGGACCCTTTGGAACATCCTGAAACATTCCTGGAATACTTTTGAAACCACATGGCCCTCCAAAATTCCCTTAAACACCCATACAACCCCTTGAAGCTCCGTGGGGCATCTAAAACACCTCTGGAATGCCCGTAGGAGCCCCTGATACCTACTGGAACACCCCTAGTGCATCCCTGCGAATGCCTGGAGAAATATCTGAAGAAATTCCTGGAGAAATACCTGAAGGAATCCCTAAAGGAATACCTGAAGGAATTCCTGGAGGAATACCTGAAGGAATTCCTGGAGGAATACCTGAAGGTATGCCTGGAGGTATACCTGAAGAAATGCCCGGAGGAACTAGCCTACAGGAATTCCTCCAGGGATTCCTCCAGCAATTCATCCAGGGATACCTCCAGGGACATTGACATATACTTCTTAGTATACTTCAACACTTTGCTGGAATCCCGAACCAATCCGGAATATTTAACTCCAGAACCATGTGGACCAGGTACCCTGGATCAGGTGCCCAAGTCCCCGGAATCCTGAAAACGAGTTTTTCGGGAAATTGTGACCATGTTTGTGCTTTTCCGAAGGTAAAGTGAGTCTACGTAGTTTATGGATAGCGCCCTTGAAGTTGGGTTAGTTGATCTTTGGGTTGATATTCGTAGGCCGCTGATGTGCTTCAGTCAATACGCTACGACTAAACAAAGTGTTGTGTAGCTTGAGTAGCGTTTGAACAGTGCTTCGGTTAGTTAATGTTCAGTAGCAAGATAGGTACGTGGCGAATGATACCTTTCCTGCTTGTTCAATGGCTCTTGTCGTTTTTTTTTTGGGAGGGTCAATACAGGTTTGGTAAAAAAAAGCCCGAGGGCACCAGCCAACAGGACAGTTTCAGCAGCTGGATTTTCTACTCCTGGTACATGGCGTCAGGCGGATATTTCGGTTTAAGATTGACCGGTAGTAGACTTCAACCACTTCATTGGACGACGATGGATTTTTGATTGACTGTTTCACCTTACGACATAAATTGGCGGATGTTACGGCTACGTAGACCTCCAGTCGTGCAATGATTTGTTTGGACGAATGCCACCTTATGCTTCTAATACGTTGGAAGCCTAACTATTAACCGGAAAATCGGACGACGCGAGTATTGTGGACGGTTGACGGAAGTTTTCCACTGCAGATGCCAGATTTTCCGCTCCTGTTAAGACGTCGCCCCCGTAGAAGTCTACGACGACGGCTTCTGCAGCTTCTGGACAGTTTTTTCTTTCGTGCTTTGCTATTCCTTGGTGATGAAAGTAGACATCGATGCAGAGTCCCTGAGTGGTTCCTGCTGCGATGGTCGACCATGAGAAGCGATACCGTATTCGGTAGGACCGTGATCTGCTTCAAATAGGCAGTCATGCTGACTTCCGGCGGATATGCTGATTGAGAGGCCCTCGCGTTTACCGATTCGGATGGATTCGGTTGCGTCGTAGGAGGATTCGACGATGATACGGCTGCATCTTGATCATGTAGCATAGTGTGACGTCTGGCCCGACAAGTTCTGCAACACACGAAAGCATTCTACTGTGTTTATTCCGTCATTTAAAGTAATGCCGTTTACTCCTAGTCCCAGTGTTTGAGTGTAAACATTGAGCGACCATCTGACGTTGATGGTCGATTGTTTGCTTCACACGTGATGCGAGCAATATAGAGTCAGTTTGGTCCACTTCACAGATGTCCACTTCCATCACTTTCTGAGCCTGCCTACGAACAACAGTGTGAGCATGTTATTTTTAGTGTCGTCGAGACAGTTTGCCTATCCTATCCACTACTCACTCATCGTTACCTGTTCTGTGGAGAAGTTAGTTAACGCGCCATGTCTAGCGAACTTGGTAGACGTGGGTTCTAACCCCACCCGAACTAAATGATTTTTTTCGCATTTTTTTTTTGTCACTCAATTTGTACATTTTTCAACACATGTTGTGCCCATGAACTTTAGGCATTACACATGTCATGAAGATTAAATATGTTTACTTATTTATTTGTTTGTTCATAACGTAAACTTCATATACTTAATGCTGTTTCTGTACCCTATTGTATCTTATAGAGTTGAAATATTTCCTTAAATTTGTTCGTGAAATGGTCAAATCAATTGATACACAGTGATAGTTGTAAAGAGACATCATTCGATTTAAACGATTCAATTTATTTCAAGTAAATAGATTTCTATTTGAGCGAATAATGGCGCTAAAGCCTAGGCTTTCGAGCCTAGGAATTTTTGTCCCATCCCAGGAAGAAGATCATCGACGGAGTGACAACTTTCTTAGCAAAGTCACTTCCAACGTATTTATTGTACATTTAAACTACATACTGTACTGAGCGGTTGCTACGAGATGCCCCCGTTCTTGTATCAATAACGCTGCACAGTAGGCCTGGCCACTATTACATCTTTGATGTGCTGCAGGCATTGATAATGACAAGAAAAATGATAGAAGTATGGCTGTGTATGTGTAGACTAGACTAGACTAGACTTGACTAGTAAATAGATTTCTATTTCTCAATTGTCTAGTTAGAGCATAAACATTCATACAAGATAGTATGTTGGTCGAGTGAATTATCGCTCACATTTATCATTTATCACGGCGCTTCTTCAAAGTCGGAATATCTATAAGCAAGCATCGAACCTTTGTATTGATTCAATTCGTTCTTCATGTGTTATCATATAGGGAAACCATTCTATACTACAGTATTCTAGAACCGATCTGACATGAGCTAGTGTCTTCGGAACTATTGTTACTAATACATACATACATACATACATGCATACATACGTTTATGCAATTCAATATCATAATTTCTATTTTATATTACTCATTTCGGTATCATAATGGCCAATATTTCTACACTGATTCATTATGCAACTGAAATGAGTTGCATAATGAAAATTTTTTGCATAATGTTCATTATGCAACTCATTTGAGTTGCATTATGAACATTATGCAACCCAAATGAGTTGTATAATGAAAAAATCATTGCATAAAATTTTGTATGGAACTCGTTGCAAAACTCGATTTTTTCAGCACTCTTCGTATTTATCCAACTCGGCAAGCCTCGTTGGATAAATGTACGACTCGTGCTGAAAAAATCAACTTTTTGCAACTCGTTACATAAATAACTATTATTTGTTCAACATAATTAAGACAAGACATAATCAACAATAGTACGCCACAATACTCGGTTTGTGGCGGCCGCTCTCCATCCTCGGTCGCGCCCAATACTCGCCAGGTCACGCTCCACCTGGTCCGCCCATCGTGCTCTCTGCGCTCCACACCTTCTTGTGCCAACCGGATCAGTTGCAAACACCAGATTTGCAGGGTTGTGGTCCGGCATTCTTGCAACATGCCCTGCCCATCGTATCCTTCCGGCTTTGGCCACCTTCTGGATGCTGGGTTCGCCGCAAAGTGCAGCGAGCTCGTGGTTCATCCTTCTCCGCTGCTTCGCGTTTCAGGCGGGTGTACAGCTCTGCCACCGTTCCAAATGTTCTGGCAATAATGTCCACAAAGCACACAAATTGTCCGGATTTTGTGAAAATCGTTCCCCGGCTATTGAGCCCGGCTCGTCGCATCACACATTCCAGAGCGATGTTGCCGGCTAAGAATAGGACTACTAACCCCAATTCAAGGTGTCAAGCGACCCGTGCCGAGGAATGAGTGATCGAGGGGGTGAAAAAGATGCTCGATCTTTAACGGAGCCTGTGGGGTACCTGGGCACCCCCCACAGTATGCTGTCCCTTACCGCGTTAATGCAGAGCTCTGGCGTGGTGGACATTATTTCTCGTGCAACTCGTGGGAACAATGAGCAAAAATTCTAAATCAAATAACTTAGGTGGAAGTAGTGGTGCGATCAACCCCTTCGCAAGAAGTGGGTTGATGAGGTCTCCGACAAGGAGAAGCGAGGAGTCAGGTGCTGGTAGCTTACGTAGCTCAAGCGTGGGAGCTCCTGTCCACTCCACGGCAAGCCAGCCGGTGGAGGTCATGGACGGAGCGTGGCTGCTGAGGGCCATCAGCCAAGAAGTTGGTAAAGGACGGCCCGCATTAGAGGTTGTTGAGCACCAGCTTGGCAAAATCATCGACTTTGCGACAACTAAGTCGAATATAAGCAAGGACCTGAAAACGGCCTTGCTTAGACTTAGAGTGTCTGTCGATGAGGAGCACGCGGTGGCGTTGCTGGCTGCTACAGCGGCGGAACCAGCAAAGGAGAATGTGTCAAAGTTTACACAAACAGAGGCCTTCTCCTTCGGAGGTAGTCCGAGGAGTGTGGAAGCGAATGCTCGTGACAAACGTGACAAGCATTCGCAGAAGCGGGCGAGGCAGCCGTCAGGTGAGGAGCTGTCTGGCGGCGCCCGCAAGGTCAGGCGTATAATAACCCCGAAAGCCGGTGGTAACGCTGGAAAGTCGGACCCCAGCCAGGGTTCCCGGAAAGCTGGGAAGGGTGGGCCTGAAAAGGCTGGCCCGTCCCGGAATGATGGGAACAAGGGGTTGCGACCAATGGTGGGCCCTCAGCAGCCACAGAGCAGGGCGATCCAAGGAGAAGACCCTCCTTGGACAAAGGTAGAGCGGAGGAAGAAGAAGAAGGTGAATCCGCAGGTAGAAGTACAGGACGCCAAACCAAGGCGTAGGAAGGCAGGTGCCAGGCGTGAGAAAGGCGACGCTATCGTCATCAAGACGGAACAGTCCAAGTACTCGGACGTCTTGAAGACGATGCGAAGCGACGCCAAGCTTGAGGGTCTTGGAGCCGACGTACGCAGTATTAGACGTACTCGTACGGGCGAGATGATCCTGGAGCTGAAGCGCCAGAAGGAGCACAAGGGCGCCGCCTACAAAAGGCTGGCAGAAGAGGTCCTTGGCGAAGGTGTGCAGGTGAGGGCTCTGACACATGAGGCGACTCTGAAGGTCAAAGACATTGACGAGATCACCGAAGTGGAAGAGCTCGTCACGGCACTGCGGCAACAGTGCGATGTGCAGGTGGCCGCCGCAGACGTTAAGCTACGGAGAGGGCCAGCAGGGACACAGATAGCTTTGGTTCAGCTACCTGTGGCGGATGTTAAAAAGTCCGTTAAAGTAGGGAGTATTAAGGTGGGCTGGTGTGTATGTCACCTGACATTCCACGAGCCACCTGAGGTTTGCTTCAGGTGTCTGGAACCAGGACACAAGTCGTGGGACTGCAAAGGCCCCGACAGGCGCAAACTGTGTAGGCGATGCGGCGCTGAAGGTCATAAGGCCCAAAGCTGCACGAGTCCGCCCATATGCATGATCTGTACCGGGAAAACCTCGAAAAACAGACATGTGATGGGTGGTCCAGGGTGCCCGGCCTTTAAGAAAGCCGCAGTGAGCAACAAATCACAGTGCAGGTAACGCAGCTGAACCTGAACCACTGTGATGCGGCTCAGGAACTGCTTTGTCAGGCGGTTTCTGAGTGGGAGACGGATATCGCCATCATTTCGGACCCATACCGAGTACCCGCCGGCAACGGCAACTGGGCCTCGGATGGGACCAGGAAAATGGCGGCGATATGGACGACGGGTAAATACCCCGTGCAGGAGTTGGTGTCTACTACCTATGAGGGCTTCGTGGTCGCCAAAGTAAACGGGGTCTTCTTCTGTAGCTATTATGCGCCTCCGCGGTGGCCGATCGAGCGGTTCACGCAAATGCTGGACCGCTTAACGACCGTGCTAACAGGGCGAAGGCCGGTGGTAATAGCGGGTGACTTTAATGCCTGGGCTGTGGAATGGGGAAGCCGTTTCACGAACCAGCGGGGTCAGATCCTGCTAGAAACACTGGCCATCTTAGATGTCGACTTGGCTAACGTCGGTACCAAGAGTACCTATAGTCGAAAACGGGGCGGAGTCAATTATTGACGTGACCTTTTGTAGTCCTGGCCTAACAAGTAGTTCGAACTGGAGAGTAGATGATGGCTACACTCACAGCGACCACCTGGCGGTTCGCTACAGTATCGACTACAACAACAGCAGACAGCGGATAGAAGAAGAGGCGGCTAGGCCAAGGCCAAGCCCTCGTAGGTGGAAGACATCATACTTCGACGAAGAGGTATTTAGGGAAGCGCTCCGCCGTGAGCGAAACTTACTCGGTTTAGACGGCGACGAGCTGGTAGCGGTGCTCTCACGTGCGTGTGATGCGACCATGCCTAGGAGAGTCCACCCTAGAAATGGGAGGCCACCGGCTTACTGGTGGACCGACGCGATTGCGGACCTGCGCCGCGCCTGCCTACGGGCTAGGCGGCGGATGCAGCGAGCACGATCAGAGGAAGAGCGAAACGAACGGCGGGTGGTGTTCGTCGCTGCAAAAGCCGCGCTCAAGACCGAGATAAGAGCAAGCAAGAAGGCCTGCTTTGAGGGTCTCTGTCAGAGTGCCAATACGAACCCGTGGGGTGATGCCTACAGGATCGTTATGGCCAAGACGAGAGGTGTGATGGCTCCTACAGAGCAATCTCCAGAGATGTTGGAGGGGATCATTGGAGGACTTTTTCCGCGTCATGATCCTAGTCCTTGGCCTCCTTTCGTAGGACAGCCGGGGACTGGGGCTGGCGATGAGGAAAGGGTCACCGATGTGGAACTTGCGGGGATAGCTAAGTCCCTTAGCGTAGGTAAGGCCCCAGGTCCGGACGGAGTTCCGAACCTGGCCTTAAAAGTAGCTATTGCAGAAGCTCCCGAGATGTTCAGGTCTGCTATGCAGAAATGCCTGGACGAGGGAGTTTTCCCAGAAGCTTGGAAGAGGCAGAGCCTGGTACTATTGCCAAAGGCGGGGAAACCACCCGGAGACCCGTCGGCATATAGACCAATATGCTTGATTGACACGGCGGGGAAGGTGCTCGAAAAGATCATCCTCAATAGAATGTTGAAGTTCACTGAGGGCGTAAATGGTCTCTCGAGCAACCAGTATGGCTTCCGGAAGGGGAGGTCCACCGTAGACGCTATCTTGTCGGTTACAAAAACCGCCGAGAAAGCACTCGAGCCTAAGAGGAGGGGAATTCGCTTCTGCGGGGTAGTGACTCTGGATGTAAGGAATGCATTTAACCCTCCATCAGTCGCATCAAAAAAAGTTACACGAGCGGTCGCGTCGTGTTCTCAGTACACGACAAACGCTTTCAATTATGGTTTATATGCTTTACTAGATACAATGTTGGTGTCTTCGGCAAAAATGTCCAACTGGATAATGCGCGTCTGATAGTGGACATGTGGAACCGGTCAACACGATCTGGTCCTGTCCCGGGTGTCGGAATGGCCTTCGCGGGAACCTGTTTCGTGGACATTTTAGTTATGGCACCAAAACTAGGCATGCGACGGCTCTATCTCCATGATTTTTCATGTACATCATCTTAGTAACCATGAAACTGACCAGTGACCTCCCTGGCTAACCCGTGGCCACCGGAATGTACCCTGGAGGAACCTGTTTCGAGGACATTATGACCATGACACTGAAACTGGGCATGCGACGGCTCTATCTTCATGATTTTTCATATCCATCATCTTAGTAACCATGAAAATGACCAATGACCTCCCTGGCTAACCCGTGGCCACCGGAATGTGCCCTGGAGGAACCTGTTTCGAGGACATTTTGACCATGACACCAAAACAAGGCATGCGACGGCTCTATCTCCATGATTTTTCATATCCATCATCTTAGTAACCATGAAAATGACCAATGATCTCCCTGGCTAACCCGTGGCCACCGGAATGTGCCCTGGAGGAACCTGTTTCGAGGACATTATGACCATGACACCAAAACTAGGCTTGCGACGGCTCTATCTTCATGATTTTCCAAATCAATTATTTTAGTAACCATGAAAATGACCAGTGACCTCCCTGGCTAACCCGTGGCCACCGGAATGTGCCCTGGAGGAACCTGTTTCGAGGACATTGTGACCATGACACCAAAACAAGGCATGCGACGGCTCTATCTTCATGATTTTTCATATCCATCATCTTAGTAACCATGAAAATGACCAGTGACCTCCCTGGCCAACCCGTGGCCACCGGAATGTGCCCTGGAGGAACCTGTTTCGAGGACATTTTGACCATGACACCAAAACAAGGCATGCGACGGCTCTATCTTCATGGTTTTCCATATCCATTATTTTAGTAACCATGAAAATGACCAGTGAATTCCCTGGCCAACCCGTGGTCAACGGAATGTGCCCTGAAGGAACCTGTTTCGAGGACATTTTGACCATGACACCAAAACTAGGCATGCGACGGCTCTATCTTCATGATTTTCCATATCCATTATTTTAGTAACCATGAAAATGACCAGTGACCTCCCTGGCCAACCCGTGGCCAACGGAATGTGCCCTGGAGGAACCTGTTTCGAGGACATTTTGACCATGACACCAAAACTAGGCATGCGACGGCTCTATCTTCATAATTTTTCATATCCATCATCTTAGTAATCATGAAAATGATCAGTGACCTCCCTGGCCAAACCGTGGCAACCGGAATGTGCCCTGGAGGAACCAGTTTCGTGGACATTTTGGCTTTGACGCCAAAATTAGGCATGCGACGGCTCTATCTTCCTGATTTTCCATATCCATCATCTTAGTAACCATGAAAAGGACCAGTGACCTCCCTGGCCATGCCGTGGCCACTGGACTTTGCCTTGAAGGAACCTGTTTTGAGAACAATTTTGACCAAGGCGCCAAAACTAGGCATGCAACTGCTCTATCTTTTTGATGTTATATATCCATCATCTAGGGTAAATCGCCAATTGTTACTGTTCGCAACCATTGCGAAGAGTTAGCGTTTCTACATAAATCATAGATTTCGACACATTAAATAGACGTAATTATCTGCCTCTTTCCATGCACTAATAGCTTATCAAGTTTAATCAATGAATCATCACAGTAGACTGTCGCCCTGTATAAATGAACCAAAAGAGAATACGCAACCTAACAACTGATAAGGTTAGGACCCTACTGCACCACGCAGTCGTAGGCTGATCACGTGATTCAGAAAGAAAGCATGATAAGGTGTCGATGTGTGATTCCTTTAGGTTTAGAATTAGTATATAAGCACTACTTGAACCAACGAAATACATGATCTTTTGTCAGTCGAAATAGTGCGTTTCACTGTGAAAGAACTCATCCTCGGGAAGTGACTCCTCTACCAAGGTGGATTTCAATCCTCTAAGAAAGCCAGGACTTCTAATGCAAGTAACCAGCTCTTAGGTTTTGAATTTTCATCTCAGAAGTTTCACTTCACCTCTTCGACAATATTTTATCTGAGCCACTTCAGTAACCTTACGCTCTCAAACCATTAGAGCAATCGGCCTGAAGTTTCGCAAGGATACAATATTTCGAAAGGTTCGAGATTCTTCCGCCAAACTGCAAACGTAGCAGTGTGTCCGTCTCAATCAGCCGATTGAGACGATTTCATCGGCCATCCATCAAGGCCACTCATCGAGGCCACCTTCAGCCGAAGGTTCCGCCAGTTTCCACCAATGGTCAAGTATCGACCATTTTTTGGTCCTTCGAGCCGGATATCTGATCCACAACCGTGTGAGCGGAGACACCCA
Organism: Aedes albopictus; assembly: GCF_035046485.1. Classification (NCBI taxonomy): domain Eukaryota; kingdom Metazoa; phylum Arthropoda; class Insecta; order Diptera; family Culicidae; genus Aedes; species Aedes albopictus. The sequence continues at coordinate 351,133,983 of NC_085137.1, forward strand.
TCCGCTAAAGGTTGCTGCTAGCCACAGGGGTTAGTCCAGTCCAACCACATTCCAGGAGGAATACAAGGATTCCTCTGCACAGCTACATCTATAGTTAGGACATAAATCCACAATTGTAGGTGGATGATCGGTCCACTCCGTTCCCAGACCGTTGCTTCCGGAAACAAGTTGGTGACAATCAGCCGATTGTACCATCAAACCTCTAAACCGTGATAACACCCAAGAAAGGAAAGCATCGTCGTAAAGAAGTACATTATCAGTGAAAGGAAATCAAAGAAATTTCGTGGTAATCTCTGTGTCCAGCTACAAAGCTGTAGCAAATGAACAATATTAGGGAAAGACGTGTCCCCAGAAAACAGTAAAAGTGACCCATTACAAAGTGCAAGAACTATAACCTAACGATCGGAACAAACTTTCTACATTAAGTACATTAAAATCTGAAGTAAAAAAAGTGTTTTACCAATGCCGATTGAACATACTCCAGTGAAAGAAGTAAATACCGCACAGAAGATGTCGGATATGAAAACCTCAGTTCATCTACGTGGCCAAGTCAAGGCCAAAATAACGCGCATTCGTAAAGCGATTGAGGAGGCTAACGCGACAAATGCTCAATATGACTCCGCGCAATTGAAAATGTTTTCCCACAATCTGGAAAATCATTACAAAGAGTTCTTGAACATCCATCATCATGTGGTGGCAGTGTGCCCTCCCGAGAGAATTGATGAGCAAGATCAAGTATACCTGGTGTTCGAAACACAATTCAATGAAACCTATGTGTTGCTGGAACGAGCAATACAGGCAAGCCGTGACCGTTCCGTGGTCCAACCGCAAGTGCAAACCAACGAAAGCCCTCGCATCATTGTTCAGCAGCAGCCATTAAAGGCTCCAATTCCAACTTTCGATGGCAAACCAGAAAATTGGCCTCGCTTTAAAACCATGTTTTCGGATGTGATGCGATCCTCCACCGACTCAGATTGCATCAAGCTGTACCATCTCGAACGCTCTCTAGTAGGAGCAGCTGCTGGCATTATCGACGCACGCACTCTCAATAACAACAATTACGCCCACGCTTGGGAAATTCTCGAAGACCGTTTCGAGAACAAACGGGTAATCGTTGATATCCATATCCAAGGTTTATTAAGTCTCCGTCGTCTGAACCGGGAAAATCAAAAAGAGCTACGAGAACTCATCGATGAAGTGACTCGGCACGTCGATGGGTTAGCACTTATCGACAACGAGTTGGATGGAGTCGGAGAGAGATTTGTAGTTAATCTTGTGTCTGGAGCATTAGATAAGGATACCAGGAAAGAATGGGAAGCATCCATCCCGCATAAGGAAATTCCATCCTACGAAGACACCATTGAATTTCTAAAGAAACGGTGTGCCATCCTCGAACGCTGTGAAGGTTCATCGAAAATTCCATCAATCATGAAGCCATATATCCCTGTAAAGAATGCTGCCAACCAAATGAAGAACGCACAAGCCAAATCATGTGCTATTACCAGAAGTTCCGAGACAATTTGTGATATATGTTCTGGTATGCATTCCAATTTCAAATGTGAGGTTTTCCGTGCCATGTCCATTCCTCAACGCCAAGCAAAGGTTCGAGAGCTGCGAATGTGCTACAATTGTCTACAAAAAGGTCATCCAGTCAGTTCCTGTAGTTCATCCAGAACCTGCCAGAAATGCCAAGGTCAACATAACACACTTTTACATGTTGAGAAAACATCCTTTGTGAATACGAAACCTGTGCCATTCAAACAAGAGCTTGGACAAATCCCAAAAGTTCCTGAAGAAAAACCTATTACAACATCTTGTTCAATAAGTAAGGCTCCTCTTGATAATAGCCTTTTGATGACGGCTGTTGTTAATATTCTGGATAGTAATGGCAAATTTCATCCATGCCGAGCATTTTTGGATTGTGGATCGCAGGCTCACTTGATATCGGCAAGACTTCTGCAAATGCTAAAGCTTCCACACATTCCTGCCAAGGTTGAGATTATTGGGGCCAATGGAAAAAAGACAACTCTCAACAATATGGCCAAAACTGAAATACGTTCCATACATTCCGATTATCATGCACAAATAGAGTGCCTCGTTACAGATCGGATCACAGGTGTGATGCCATCTCGAAAAATCAACACGCAATTCTGGTCAATTCCTCCCGGATTACCACTTGCAGATCCAACGTTCCACATTCCAGGGGAAATAGATCTCTTGATAGGAATCAAGCTATTTTTCCAACTACTGATGCCAAATCAGCTGAAGATTTCCAACGATCTTCCTATACTTCAAGAAACTCGTCTAGGATGGGTTGTCGCTGGAGCTATGGACGACGAAAACGTGGATTTAATCTACAACCGACAACAGTGCCATGCTGTCATTCTTGAACCACTGAATAAAACCATGGAAAAGTTTTGGTTTCTGGAATCCGTCGGATCATCTCCATTGCTATCTAACGAAGAGCAGCAATGCGAATCCAAATACTGTTCAACAACTACTCGTGATATCAACGGTCGCTACATCGTCCAGCTACCTTTGAAGGACACAGCATCTAACCTAAAGAGCAATCGATCCCTTGCTCTCCGTCGATTTTTTATGCTAGAACAGAGACTTAAGAAAAAATACGAGATGAAGGAGTTATACGGCAAATTTATTGATGAATACAAACAACTTGGTCATTGCCAGCGAGTGAATGAGCTTGACGACACTCCAGGAAAGATAACTTATTATCTACCACATCACGCAGTCCTCAAACCATCAAGTTCCACAACAAAGCTTAGAGTTGTGTTTGATGCCTCAGCGAAATCCTCGGGTGTTTCCCTCAACGAGACATTGATGATTGGTCCAACAGTCCAAGATGACCTCTTTTCAATTCTTTTAAGATTTCGTAGGCATCGCTATGCCTTTACTGCAGACATTTCCAAAATGTATCGCCAAATCCGCATCGACCCAAGCCAGACATCCTTGCAACGAATTTTCTGGCGAAAAGAACCAACCGATCCGCTGGAAGTTCTAGAAATGACAACCGTCACCTACGGGACATCCAGTGCACCATTTCTAGCCACGCGAACTTTGAAGCAATTGGCCATAGATGAAACAAAACGCTATCCCGTAGCGGCGAAAATTGTGGAAGAGGATTTCTACGTTGATGATGTCCTTTCTGGTGCCGATACCGTCGAAGATGCTATTCAATCCCGATTGGAGCTGACCCATCTTTTGCATTCCGGAGGTTTTCCCATACACAAATGGTGTGCTAACGACGAAGCCATCATTGAAACAGTTCCAGAAGGGGAAAGAGAAAAATTCCTTACCTTTGAAGATGCTGATATAAACGAATCCATAAAAACGCTAGGATTACTATGGGATCCAAAAAAGGACATTTTCCTCTTTGTTCCTGATTGTTTTTCATCAAACCAAGAACCTCCGACCAAACGTCGTGTTCTTTCCGAAATTGCAAGGCTTTTCGATCCCCTTGGTTTGGTGTCTCCCGTAATAGTGAACGCCAAGGCTATAATGCAGCAGGTATGGTTAAGCAAGTTAGATTGGGACGATATACTTGAAGGTGATTTACTTACGGAATGGCAAATATTTCGTGATTCACTTCATCAAATCCAACAAATCAGAATTCCAAGATATATGGCACTACATGCAGCTATTCATTACGAAATTCATGGGTTCGCCGACGCGTCCAACCTGGCATACGGTGCGTGTATTTATATTCGTGCAGTATCAAATCAAATCGTGAAAACTACGTTGATATGCAGTAAATCCAAAATAGCGCCAATAAATGGTCTAACCATGCCAAGAATGGAGCTCTGTGCTGCGCTATTGCTATCTCGATTAGCCTCAAAGGTTGTTCCTGCCCTCAAGATGAATTTCAACCAAATCACATATTATTCTGATAGCCAAATCTTCCTTGGGTGGCTAAGAAAGTCTCCCATTCAACTAGAATTATTCGTTCGCAACCGTATCATGGAGATTAACAATCAGACACAAAACGCCCAATGGAGGTATGTACGAACAGATGAGAATCCAGCTGATGTGGTATCCCGCGGCCAACTACCACAACAGCTTGCCGTGAACTATTTGTGGTGGAATGGACCATCATTCCTCCGCAACCATGTGATCCAGAATGAAGAACCTGAACCTATTCCAGATTGCGAGTTACCAGAATGGAAGCCCACTGTGATTGTTACGCCTGTCGTTCGACTCGAGACTCTTCCATTTATGACCAAATTTAGTTCCTTCCGACGACTCCAAAGAATTGTCGGATATATTTTGCGATTTATAAGGAACACTAAATTGCCTAGGTCCCTAAGAAATGTTTCAAAATTTCTCACCATTCCTGAGATGAGACAATCATTGGAAGTCATCGTCAGATATATCCAACAAACCGAACTATTTGAAGATATCCATTCCCTGAAATCTGGTCAACCTACTCGTCGACTTGCAAACCTTTGTCCCATCATAGATAACGATCTTCTGCGTGTTGGAGGTCGGTTGCAAAATTCACGATTATCATACAATGCTAAACACCAACTAATTCTTCCAAACAAAAATCCTATAACGGAGTCCCTTGTGAGAGCATTACATGAGGAGAATTTACACGTTGGTCCGTCCGGCTTAATATCCCTCATTAGACAACGGTTTTGGCTCCTCAACGCCAGAAACACAGTACGTAAGGTAACGAGATCCTGTATTATTTGTTTCCGATCCAACCCAAAACTGCTTCAACCACCAATGGGTAACTTGCCCGAAGCCAGAGTGGTTCCTTCCGCTCCATTTTCCAGAACAGGAGTTGATTTTGCAGGGCCGATTTTTATTCGTCGAGGAGGAAGAAAATCAGTACCGGTCAAGGCCTATATCTCGCTATTCATCTGTTTGTCTACAAAGGCAATACATTTCGAAGTCGTATCGGATCTGACTGCAGCAGCATTCATAGCAGCACTCCATCGATTTGTGGCCCGACGCGGTCTTGTCGAAGAAATACATTCAGACAATGGAACTAATTTCGCCGGTGCTAGAACTGAACTACACGATTTATATCTGTTGTTTCAAAAGGATCAAATGCAAGGAAAGTTGAATGATTTCTGTCAACCACGGGAGATAATATGGAGATTCATTCCACCTCGCGCTCCAAACTTTGGTGGACTATGGGAAGCCGGAGTGAAGAGCACAAAAACACACTTGAAGAAAATATTACGCAATGCTTCCCTAACATTCGAAGAATACTACACTGTGTTGACCCAGATTGAGGCTATCCTCAATTCACGCCCTCTCTTTTCCCACTCCACTGATCCTATTGAACTCGAGGTGATTACACCAGCGCATTTCCTCATAGGTCGTCAATTAACTGCTATTCCTGAACCTACCTTGGAAGATGTCCCAGAAAATCGGTTGACCCGTTGGCAACATCTACAGAAATTACGGGACCACTTTTGGAAACGCTGGTCAAATGAATATTTGAACACATTGCAAACTCGTCAAAAATGGACCAAACATTCAAAAAACATTACTCCAGGAGTTGTAGTTTTGTTAAAGGAAGAAAATACGCCGCCCCAGTCGTGGAAATTAGGCAAAATTGTGACAGTGTATCCAGGTGCTGACTGCACTATTCGTGTTGCTGATGTCCAGACTGCCGCTGGTCTGTATCGCCGACCAGTATCCAAGTTGGCCCCACTTCCCTTTGAGTCTAATGTCCCACAATCCAATAACGCTTTAGATTTAAGCGCGGGGGGTGAATGTTCGCAACCATTGCGAAGAGTTAGCATTTCTACATAAATCATAGATTTCGACACATTAAATAGACGTAATTATCTGCCTCTTTCCATGCACTAATAGCTTATCAAGTTTAATCAATGAATCATCACAGTAGACTGTCGCCCTGTATAAATGAACCAAAAGAGAATACGCAACCTAACAACTGATAAGGTTAGGACCCTACTGCACCACGCAGTCGTAGGCTGATCACGTGATTCAGAAAGAAAGCATGATAAGGTGTCGATGTGTGATTCCTTTAGGTTTAGAATTAGTATATAAGCACTACTTGAACCAACGAAATACATGATCTTTTGTCAGTCGAAATAGTGCGTTTCACTGTGAAAGAACTCATCCTCGGGAAGTGACTCCTCTACCAAGGTGGATTTCAATCCTCTAAGAAAGCCAGGACTTCTAATGCAAGTAACCAGCTCTTAGGTTTTGAATTTTCATCTCAGAAGTTTCACTTCACCTCTTCGACAATATTTTATCTGAGCCACTTCAGTAACCTTACGCTCTCAAACCATTAGAGCAATCGGCCTGAAGTTTCGCAAGGATACAATATTTCGAAAGGTTCGAGATTCTTCCGCCAAACTGCAAACGTAGCAGTGTGTCCGTCTCAATCAGCCGATTGAGACGTTTCATCGGCCATCCATCAAGGCCACTCATCGAGGCCACCTTCAGCCGAAGGTTCCGCCAGTTTCCACCAATGGTCAAGTATCGACCAGTTACACACCTTAAAAACTCACTAATTGTTGCACATCTCATTTTCAAGGTGTTCAAGGTGTGCAATACCTGACGATTCACCCTAAGTAACCGTGAAAAAGATCAGCGCTTACAGTTCCTACTATATATGAGGGTGGTCATGCATATAATTTTCGCTTATAGCATGGTGAATCCGTTAATTTGATACCTATTTCCCACTGTTCGGGAGTAACGTCACCCACTTACTACAACCCTGAGGACCTCATTACAGGCTCTCAATTATTGGGAGAGGTTACACAATGATCACTTGATCGACAAGCCTTAGGCTCATGAGCATAGGATTAGATTTTAGTACCCACTAGCCAACGGTCGGGGTTAGATGGAGTAGGACAGTATTTTAATGTGTTAAATGTATATTCGTTTGTGTAAATAAATGTAAATTGAATGTTATTGGTAATGTAAAATAAATGTAGTTTGTATAAAATCGCGAGTGTCGTTAATTGTACCAAGGTGAAGAACCAAGTTCCGAAGGAAATGGATTATCCATTGTGATGGACCAAATACCCCCCCCCCCCCCCCCCCTTGGATGGATTCGTGTTGGGGTTTGGAACTGCTTTCCACTGCTCGGCTATCGAAGGATTCCCGGCGAAGGACCATTCCCCAACATTTGGTCCTTCGAACCGGATTGGGAACGAGCAACGCCTATGGAAAGGAACTTGGATACTCGGTACGGATATTGGAAGCAATGGACGATCTGGCCAGACGACGGGGATCACCATGATACAAACTACAGCGATTAGAAATACGCGCGATGAGGGCTACAATGGAACGCGCCATCTCCAAAAGCTCCAGCTCACCTTACTCAAACGGCCTACCTGGCAACTGGGGTCCAACCTCAATATGGAGACACCTTTCAACCGATTCCAATAGGATTTACACTTGCGAAAATCATCTATCGAAACAACGGAATGGCTTCTGGACATCGGTCAGCGAGTATGGTTCCTAAGGTTAGTAGAACTATACAAAATATGTCCAGTCGAAGCTGGGATCACAATTTGATTCTAACCATGGTCCTCTATATTTGCACCATGAACTCAACACCATCGGAACGGGATGAGAGAGGAATGCGGCTGAATATACAACCAGGCTTGAACCAACATCACCAACAGCAGCGTACAAGTTCGATTCATTCAAGCAGAAATCGAATCTTCAACTTACCATCGTCATCATCGGATTGGTTTCACGATCGGAAGGTACTTCTTGGAGCAGGATTGGATTCAATGGCAGCAATAAATCATTCAACTGGATATTAGCTTGCCATCGAAGCGTATTCGGGACTCCAATACATCACTTTCACCAAGAAGGAACGGACACAGGATGAAGAGGGAGCTGGATATCACTCCCTTCTAGGTGAGTTACACTGAACAGTATATGTCACACAAGCTAGGACCTCAGATGGTACACACACACTGAATATTGGTTATTCCTCTTCAATCCCATCACTACACATCCCCGAGGTTCGGATCAATATGAGACCCAACGGATCACTACGGACGTATTTGGATATCCAGGGTTTCGGGGTGCGAAACCCGGGTGTATGTCCTGCCGGAGCAACGGTTATTGGATATTGCACGCAACTATCACCTTATTTCACCTGAAAACAAATCATCCACCACTGCTCCAACTACTATTTCGGCTCGGGCTCGGTGGTATACGGCAACAACACGGCACGATCGGATATCAACGCTACGCAATCAAATTACGACTGATCGACCCTACTACAAATCGACATCGAGGGCTACGTCATCTACGAGAATATCAACATCCACGGTTAGACGATATCACCATACAACGGCAGCTTCGGTATAGGTCGGACCGACCTTTCGTCCAGGTCAGTAATATTGGCAGTATATGTCTGCCGAAGTTAGTCGTATCTCTGCTTCACTACACCACAACCTTTCACCTATTATCGGTATTGGACTACACAACAACACTGCTACCATGTCGAGCATCGAGTGATGATCGGTTGGAAGAGACGGATACGAGAGAGGCTGACGCGACATTGGCAGTGACGTCACCACACGTGCCCAACGAATAGGAACAACACTGATGCAGGCGAATCGAACACAATGACGAACGTTTGTAAACAATCGGTTATTGTTGGCTAGTGGTAGTAAGCAGGCAATCTGTTGGTATAGTGTGTGGATGAACATACACAGATAGGAGGTGGATGCAACACTACGTAGCAGACTTAGTTTCACTACCCACAACGAATCAGTAGCGATTCAATATTTAGGCACACTCAAAATAGAAGGCTCACCAACACTATGAGGAAGAAATGCAGGAGCTACAAACGGGGTTAGATCACGATAGACTTCATCCCATACAAATTCAACTCGACTCTACTGCACTGTATGCGAGATGCAGGCGCTTCACGGTATGGAAGGCATCGAAAGTTTTATTTAGACTGGTCCAAAACACACCCACGCGTCACGAGATTTTGGAAATCCCAATTTTATCGATCCATTTGGAATTACGTCCTGTAGGAGACGAGACAGGCGTAATAGAGAAAACTGATTGGAACATCATTTCTCATCCCATTTTCTTCCGACGGACGCTAGGAGTTCGGTTGGAACACCGATTTCCGTTCAAACAGAGGAACTCGAGGATCATGCTGTCATGGGGCAGCACATTTTGGAGCACGGGCTCCAAAGGGCAGTACTCTCTCAGGAAAACGAGAAACTGTGCAGGAAGCTACATCCCACTCGGAACTGTGACGTGTAGGAGACGAAGAAGGCACAATATAGGAAATATGGTTGGCACACCGATTTTCTAACTAAACCCAAGGAACGTGTTTGTCAAGGGACAGATACTCCGGAGCAAAGGGCTCCACTGGAATCCACTCGAAGCAAGGTGCTTCAGTAAAAACAAACGTTGGGTTGGCTTGACGCACTACAAAATCACACGGACACTGTGTAACGTTTTGACGTATTTATTCTGTTTAAGTAAAATAAAGTTTGAATTCAATTAGATTAAATTGATATATTTTTTGAATATTTTGATTTTGATTTTAGAATTTGTTTTTTTTTTTATAATTATTTACTACTTTTCATGATTATTTTAGTTAATTTGTAGCTTTTGACGTTTTTGTCTTTTTAAGTAAAATCTTATGTGAATTGGATTCGTTGCATTTGACTTTGAGTTTGAACCGTTTTCCATTAGTAGAGATTAACCGTTTCATATATGGTTTGTGTCTAGGCTAAGCTAATGACGATTCATGTTACGTATCTTATAGGACTTTTTCGATGGCGCAAAATACTTTTACGGCCATGTGCGATTTGAATTTGGCGCACTTGTATATAATAGTTTGTAAATTGAATAGACGACTGCTTCAATAGCAGGAAATTTACTTGACTAGAGAAATCGACTTGACTCCATCACTTTTAGTTAGAGTCGGCTGGAGAACAGAAGTGAGCTTCGGCGACCTTCTGCCAGGTTTAAGTTTTGTAAAGGTGTGTAGTATTTAGTGGAATTGTAATTTTGTAAAATAGTGTCATTTGAAGTGAGTTTATTATTAATTGACTTTGTTTTTCGTTATGTAGTGTCTTAAACATTGGATTTTGTCGCCAGGGGCAGACACTCTGTTCCCTGTGCTTTTTTGTATTTTATAAAAGGTAATTATTCAATTCGAATTCGTGTTTAGTGTATATTGTTTTAATTGTGTGTTTCGTCCTTGGACTTCAGCGTCCAAGGGGCGCTTTTTATTTTGGGCTTTAAGCCATTTTTGCTGCCACAACGCTCGTCCTCGCCCGCCAGTTACTGGCAGTTAAACGGAGTATACAGGGGAATTATTTCCGGCCTACCTGCGTGCGGTGACGCACGATCGGGCAGAGTACCGGACCGCCGACGCCCCTCCGCACCTATAGTCCGGCGAATATTTAGGACAGCGAGCTAATGTCGACGATTGGCCAGGAGAAACCACCGTCGACGAACAAAACCTGCGCAGGTATGTCACTCATGGCCATGAATACACACACACACACATACACACTTACACTTGACGAGCATTTTTGTGAAAACAATATACGCGTTAATGAATTCAGTTGTTTTAGTTTTTCTATGTTTCTATTGTTTTTTTTTGTTATTTCTTAAATTATCGTTTAATAAATTCACTTCAACGACTCGTACTTGTTTGCTTGTGGTCTTTTTCCAACTTTAGTTTTTATTTGAGTAAATTTCTGTTTATTGGTTCAGTTTGTGAGTTTTGTTTATTAGGTTTTTGAGTTTTTAGTTGAGCTAGCGGCCGTTCGAAGAAGCCCTTGAGTGAAGAGTCGTCTAATTAGTCGGGCAAATCAAGAATGAACCGGTGGTCTCTCGTTCGCGAGAGTGGCGCAAAAGCCACCGAGTTTTGCAGACCTCTCGAGCAAATTCGACGAACGGTTACATTGGCGCCCAACGTCAAAAACTATAAATTTCTAAATTAAATAGAAATTTGTTTGTTTGAATTTTTTGTATTTTTGATTAGTTTTTGATATTGAATTTTAGGTTTTGGCTTAGGTTGGATTTATTTGTATAGTTTTAAGGAAATTTTTGAATTTCTTGTTTGATATTTATTTATTTTTAGTTTTGATTACGGTTCTGAATTTAATTTAGTTTGATTCAGTATTTTTTTTAGTTTCGTACAATTTTCCATTCATTTTTCGGTATTTCAGACTTTATTTCGTTAAATTTTTAGTTCAGTTCAGTTTTTTTTTGTGAAATTACCTTCAGTTGAACCTAATTTGACGCGGATATCTACTTTAAGCATGACTTGCATGTGAGATGACTTTTTTTGAAAATACGAAGCATTTTTTTTTTGAATAATGAAGAAATATATGCATAGAAAAACGTTTTCGACGTTTTTCTCTTTTTAAGCAAAATTACTCTTGAATTCGATAATCGAATTCATTTTGTGTTTGTTTCCTAGACGTGTTTGGTAGACTGCCTTTAGCTAGTCAACCAAATGTATTTCTCTTAATTGTTTTTGTTAGCGAAAAGGCTTATAAATCTATTTTAGTATTTTACTTATTCTATGTTAATTTTTAAATCTAGAATTAGTCAAAAATTAAAAGTGACTCACCCGTAGATTTGACCCTCGCGGAAATTGTCGTTGCAAAACTGAGGGAAGAAGTGCTGCGGCATCCAATCATGTGATGGTCCGGTAGTCCGTAGGCACACATGATGGTCCGGTGTGCGAAGAAAAATTTCCCCCGTAGGCAAAAGGATCGTCATCTGATTCATGCTGTGGTTTCCCATTTCTTTCGCGTTCCATCTCTTTTGCTTTGTACCGTCGAAGAATCGTCGTCGTCGTGCTATCTGTGAAAAGAAAAGATGGATTAGAAAGTTGCAAAACATGTTTATATTTACGTTTGGATATTTTTTTTATTGAAATAGTTTTTATCGCGAAGTTAATATAGTTTTTGTTGCAGTTAGTCTTGGGTATATTCCCCAGACAGCAACCGCAATAAAAAAAAATAAATAAATTGATCGTGTCGGGTACGGAAACAAAGTCCGTTAGCGATGTTTACATTCGATCCGTAACATAGTCGGATAGAAAACAGTCGCCATCTTAAACCAATGCCAAATAATTATTGCTTTTATACTTTACCTTTACCGTTTTCGCGTATTCCCGACGAAGTCCCGCGACGAATACCTGTAAATAAACACAAAAAGCAATTAATTCTTAAGGTTAAAATGATAAAAGTATCAAATACTCCCCCGGTTTATCGACAAGTTTAGTTTTTTTTTTTTCACTCCGCGATCGCGACGAGCACCACACTTCGATTTATAAACACAAACTGATGAGTGTTTTTATTTTTCTTTTTCCGTTCATTTTCGTCTCGCGTCGGTGACAGCGAAGACGTCACTCGCGTTGACAGTACGTTTCGTTCGTTTCGTTGCAGTTGGTAGTAGAACTTGCATGCAAGATTTTATGCTGTCAGTTTACATTGGATGTTTACATAGAGCTGTTCGATATTTTTTGCAGATTCTGAGTTTTGTCAAATTAAGTTTGATGTTTAGAATTTATTTCTGCTTACGTTTATGCAGTACTTGATTGCAGATGAGTCAAACAGAGTTTTGATGTGCTATCAGCTGCGGTTTAGTTCCGTTACGTTAGGGAGAGTCAGGGAGGAGGTCAGACGCAATGAGCTGATGGACTCTGATGATCCGAGTTTAAACAGTTAGATTTGCGAATGCGTCAACGAAGGCGTTGATGATGCAACTAACTGTAGTTCCGTTACGTTAAGATCACGGCTATGTAAGTTTATTGACATTGAGGAGTTCCCATTGTGGTAATCGTTCATCGAGTAACGATTATGTAAGTTGTTTGACAGTGGAGAATTCCCTTTGTGGTAGTCGTGTTCGAGTCTTTCCGTGTTGTTAATTGCTCTATGACCATCAATGTAAACTGGACATAAGTTTTGTGTTTTACGTTAAGTTTGATTCAACTGTGTAGTTTTTTTTTTGAGTATTTTGTGAGTTATGAAAATTTGATCAGTTTCTCTGATCAAATTTTCATAAAACTGGGTGGTGTGATGTAACGTTTTGACGTATTTATTCTGTTTAAGTAAAATAAAGTTTGAATTCAATTAGATTAAATTGATATATTTTTTGAATATTTTGATTTTGATTTTAGAATTTGTTTTTTTTTTTTATAATTATTTACTACTTTTCATGATTATTTTAGTTAATTTGTAGCTTTTGACGTTTTTGTCTTTTTAAGTAAAATCTTATGTGAATTGGATTCGTTGCATTTGACTTTGAGTTTGAACCGTTTTCCATTAGTAGAGATTAACCGTTTCATATATGGTTTGTGTCTAGGCTAAGCTAATGACGATTCATGTTACGTATCTTATAGGACTTTTTCGATGGCGCAAAATACTTTTACGGCCATGTGCGATTTGAATTTGGCGCACTTGTATATAATAGTTTGTAAATTGAATAGACGACTGCTTCAATAGCAGGAAATTTACTTGACTAGAGAAATCGACTTGACTCCATCACTTTTAGTTAGAGTCGGCTGGAGAACAGAAGTGAGCTTCGGCGACCTTCTGCCAGGTTTAAGTTTTGTAAAGGTGTGTAGTATTTAGTGGAATTGTAATTTTGTAAAATAGTGTCATTTGAAGTGAGTTTATTATTAATTGACTTTGTTTTTCGTTATGTAGTGTCTTAAACATTGGATTTTGTCGCCAGGGGCAGACACTCTGTTCCCTGTGCTTTTTTGTATTTTATAAAAGGTAATTATTCAATTCGAATTCGTGTTTAGTGTATATTGTTTTAATTGTGTGTTTCGTCCTTGGACTTCAGCGTCCAAGGGGCGCTTTTTATTTTGGGCTTTAAGCCATTTTTGCTGCCACAACGCTCGTCCTCGCCCGCCAGTTACTGGCAGTTAAACGGAGTATACAGGGGAATTATTTCCGGCCTACCTGCGTGCGGTGACGCACGATCGGGCAGAGTACCGGACCGCCGACGCCCCTCCGCACCTATAGTCCGGCGAATATTTAGGACAGCGAGCTAATGTCGACGATTGGCCAGGAGAAACCACCGTCGACGAACAAAACCTGCGCAGGTATGTCACTCATGGCCATGAATACACACACACACACATACACACTTACACTTGACGAGCATTTTTGTGAAAACAATATACGCGTTAATGAATTCAGTTGTTTTAGTTTTTCTATGTTTCTATTGTTTTTTTTTGTTATTTCTTAAATTATCGTTTAATAAATTCACTTCAACGACTCGTACTTGTTTGCTTGTGGTCTTTTTCCAACTTTAGTTTTTATTTGAGTAAATTTCTGTTTATTGGTTCAGTTTGTGAGTTTTGTTTATTAGGTTTTTGAGTTTTTAGTTGAGCTAGCGGCCGTTCGAAGAAGCCCTTGAGTGAAGAGTCGTCTAATTAGTCGGGCAAATCAAGAATGAACCGGTGGTCTCTCGTACGCGAGAGTGGCGCAAAAGCCACCGCGTTTATTAACCTCTCGAGCTAATTCGGCGAACGGTTACAACTGGATGGATCGTTAACAACGGGTTGGCGATTTCAATGGATCAACGGACGCAATGGACCTGTTTGGATACAAGCGATTTTCGATGGTGGGTGAGAGCTCACAGTCAAGCCGAAGCATTTTCGACCACGGAACATCTACAGTCCACAAACAAACAACGGTTACGATACATTCTGGAAGGATAAGTTTTCAGAAATTCCTTAATTTCTGGGTGGGTGAGGATGTTCGGGAGTAACGTCACCCACTTACTACAACCCTGAGGACCTCATTACAGGCTCTCAATTATTGGGAGAGGTTACACAATGATCACTTGATCGACAAGCCTTAGGCTCATGAGCATAGGATTAGATTTTAGTACCCACTAGCCAACGGTCGGGGTTAGATGGAGTAGGACAGTATTTTAATGTGTTAAATGTATATTCGTTTGTGTAAATAAATGTAAATTGAATGTTATTGGTAATGTAAAATAAATGTAGTTTGTATAAAATCGCGAGTGTCGTTAATTGTACCAAGGTGAAGAACCAAGTTCCGAAGGAAATGGATTATCCATTGTGATGGACCAAATACCCCCCCCCCCCCCCCCCCTTGGATGGATTCGTGTTGGGGTTTGGAACTGCTTTCCACTGCTCGGCTATCGAAGGATTCCCGGCGAAGGACCATTCCCCAACACCCACCCAAAAGCGTTTATTGTATTGTATAAAAATATGTTCAATCTTGATTTGTAATTTTCGAATAGAAAGAAATAAAAAATATTTATTTTGCTTCACGGAGCCGAAATTTTTTGTTTTGTGGTTTTGGTTACCAACTGATTTTTATACAGTCATACCTCGGTATAACGTAGCCTCGATATTACGTAACTTTTACCTCGATATAACGTAACTTTTTTATGGTTCCAATGTTTTGCTATTTGAATAATAAACGTGATTCACGGAATAGACTTTATGATATTACGCTCCTCCTGGAATCAAGTCTGCTAGCCAGTTTAGCGTTTTACGAACAATTTCGCAGTTATGTGATAGTTTTCGGTGTCAGCAATTTTGTTTAGCTGCTAACTGCAACATGTTTACGTTTCACTTAACGAATGAAGTTGAGTAACTGCAACGCCTGACAGATGTCATCAAGCCATCAATTGACGTAAAATGAAAGATAACTTTGCAAAGAGTTTGCTAATAGCGAAAAACGTTGCCGGCTGACTTCTGCGGACGGTTGTTGCGCAGTTGAGCTCTTGCCACAACGCACCGTCTTGTGCTAATAGAAAGTTACTCGAAGGGTTTCTGAAAATCTTGACCGCCCAGGAAATTGTTTGCAAATATTGGTTTATCCATTTCCACAGGATACACTATGTGGGCTTCCTCTGTACTTATCGAGTTTTTTTATGACGAGCACTTGATCTTCGACCGAACGTCTACTGTACTTATTCTTGACATATCATTCCTACTGAAACATAGCCTTCAAACTCCAAAAGACATGACAGTAGACAGCAGTGGAAGCAAATTCGGTTTCATGCGATACTGCGAGTTATAACGCCGGGGCAAGTCCGTCTTGTCTTAGAAGAACCCTGCAGAAAATCGCTTAGAAATTCTTTAATAAATCCCTAGAGAAATTTCTTGATATATTTCTGACGAAATTTCGTGGTATATCCCCCGGATGAATTTCCACCGAAATATGCATAGGTATTCTTGGAATAATTCCTAAAGGAATTCATGGAATAATCACATGAAGAATTTATGTAGAAAACCAGCGGGAATTTCTGGAGGGATTCAAAGCAAACTTCTAGAGGAATCACAGCGAGAATCTATGGAAAAAGCGAAATTCCTGAAGGAATCATTAAAAGAAGTGCTTTAAAAGAAAATGAGGCATCCCTGGAGTAAATTAGCAGGGTTTCCTGGAACCAGCAATCTTTGATTGAATCTCTGAAGAAATTCCTGGTGGTTTTTGCCGAAATCCTAGCATGAGTTTTCGGAAGAATTTCCGGTGAAATCCTTGGAAAAAATTACTTATGAGATGTGCAACAATTGCCGAGTTTTTAAGGTGTGTAACAATTGGCGATTTACCCTAGATGATGGATATATAACATCAAAAAGATAGAGCAATTGCATGCCTAGTTTTGGCGCCTTGGTCAAAATTGTTCTCAAAACAGGTTGCTTCAAGGCAAAGTCCAGTAGCCACAGGATGGCCAGGGAGGTCGCTGGTCCTTTTCATGGTTACTAAGTTGATGGATATGGAAAATCAGGAAGATAGAGCCGTCGCAAGCCTAGTTTTGGCGTCAAAGCCAAAATGTCCACGAAACTGGTTCCTCCAGGGCACATTCCGGTGGCCACGGTTTGGCCAGGGAGGTCACTGATCATTTTCATGGTTACTAAGATGATGGATATGAAAAATCATGAAGATAGAGCCGTCGCATGCCTAGTTTTGGTGTCATGGTCAAAATGTCCTCGAAACAGGTTCCTCCAGGGCACATTCCGTTGGCCAGGGAGGTCACTGGTCATTTTCATGGTTACTAAAATAATGGATATAGAAAATCATGAAGATAGAGCCGTCGCATGCCCAGTTTCAGTGTCATGGTCATAATGTCCTCGAAACAGGTTCCTCCAGGGCACATTCCGGTGGCCACGGGTTGGTCAGGGAGGTCACTGATCATATTCATGGTTACTAAAATAATGGATATGGAAAATCATGAAGATAGAGCCGTCGCATGCCTAGTTTTGGCGCCTTGGTCGAAATTGTTCTCAAAACAGGTTCCTTCAAGGCAAAGTCCAGTAGCCACAGGATGGCCAGGGAGGTCACTGGTCCTTTTCATGGTTACTAAGATGATGGATATGGAAAATCAGGAAGATAGAGCCGTCGCAAGCCTAGTTTTGGCGTTAAAGCCAAAATGTCCACGAAACTGGTTCCTCCAGGGCACATTCCGTGGGCCACGGGTTGACCAGGGAGGTCACTGGTCATTTTCATGGTTACTAAAATAATGGATATGGAAAATCATGAGGATAGAGCCGTCGCATGCCCAGTTTCAGTGTCATGGTCATAATGTCCTCGAAACAGGTTCCTCCAGGGCACATTCCGGTGGCCACGGGTTGGCTTGGGAGGTCACTGGTCATTTTCATGGTTACTAAAATAATTGATTTGGAAAATCATGAAGACAGAGCCGTTGCAAGTCTAGTTTTTGTGCCATGGTCAAAATGTCCTCGTAACAGGTTCATCCAGGGCACATTCCGGTGGCCACGGGTTAGCCAGGGAGGTCACTGGTCATTTTCATGGTTACTAAGATGATGGATATGAAAAATCATGAAGATAGAGCCGTCGCATGTCTTGTTTTGGTGTCATGGTCAAAATGTCCTCGAAACAGGTTCCTCCAGGGCACATTCCGTTGGCCACGGGTTGGCCAGGGAGGTCACTGGTCATTTTCATGGTTACTAAAATAATTGATTTGGAAAATCATGAAGATAGAGCCGTCGCAAGCCTAGTTTTGATGTCATGGTCACAATGTCCTCGAAACAGGTTCCTCCAGGGCACATTCCGGTGGCCAAGGGTTGGCCAGGGAGGTCACTGGTCATTTTCATGGTTACTAAAATAATTGATTTGGAAAATCATGAAGATAGAGCCGTCGCAAGCCTAGTTTTGGTGTCATGGTCACAATGTCCTCGAAACAGGTTCCTCCAGGGCACATTCCGGTGGCCACGGGTTGGCCAGGGAGGTCACTGGTCATTTTCATGGTTACTAAAATAATGGATATGGAAAATCATGAGGATAGAGCCGTCGCATGCCCAGTTTCAGTGTCATGGTCATAATGTCCTCGAAACAGGTTCCTCCAGGGCACATTCCGGTGGCCACGGGTTGGTCAGGGAGGTCACTGATCATATTCATGGTTACTAAAATAATGGATATGGAAAATCATGAAGATAGAGCCGTCGCATGCCTAGTTTTGGCGCCTTGGTCGAAATTGTTCTCAAAACAGGTTCCTTCAAGGCAAAGTCCAGTAGCCACATGATGGCCAGGGAGGTCACTGGTCCTTTTCATGGTTACTAAGATGATGGATATGGAAAATCAGGAAGATAGAGCCGTCGCAAGCCTAGTTTTGGCGTTAAAGCCAAAATGTCCACGAAACTGGTTCCTCCAGGGCACATTCCGTGGGCCACGGGTTGACCAGGGAGGTCACTGGTCATTTTCATGGTTACTAAAATAATGGATATGGAAAATCATGAGGATAGAGCCGTCGCATGCCCAGTTTCAGTGTCATGGTCATAATGTCCTCGAAACAGGTTCCTCCAGGGCACATTCCGGTGGCCACGGGTTGGCTTGGGAGGTCACTGGTCATTTTCATGGTTACTAAAATAATTGATTTGGAAAATCATGAAGACAGAACCGTTGCAAGCCTAGTTTTTGTGCCATGGTCAAAATGTCCTCGTAACAGGTTCCTCCAGGGCACATTCCGGTGGCCACGGGTTAGCCAGGGAGGTCACTGGTCATTTTCATGGTTACTAAGATGATGGATATGAAAAATCATGAAGATAGAGCCGTCGCATGCCTAGTTTTGGTGTCATGGTCAAAATGTCCTCGAAACAGGTTCCTCCAGGGCACATTCCGTTGGCCAGGGAGGTCACTGGTCATTTTCATGGTTACTAAAATAATGGATATAGAAAATCATGAAGATAGAGCCGTCGCATGCCCAGTTTCAGTGTCATGGTCATAATGTCCTCGAAACAGGTTCCTCCAGGGCACATTCCGGTGGCCACGGGTTGGTCAGGGAGGTCACTGATCATATTCATGGTTACTAAAATAATGGATATGGAAAATCATGAAGATAGAGCCGTCGCATGCCTAGTTTTGGCGCCTTGGTCGAAATTGTTCTCAAAACAGGTTCCTTCAAGGCAAAGTCCAGTAGCCACAGGATGGCCAGGGAGGTCACTGGTCCTTTTCATGGTTACTAAGATGATGGATATGAAAAATCATGAAGATAGAGCCGTCGCATGTCTTGTTTTGGTGTCATGGTCAAAATGTCCTCGAAACAGGTTCCTCCAGGGCACATTCCGTTGGCCACGGGTTGGCCAGGGAGGTCACTGGTCATTTTCATGGTTACTAAAATAATTGATTTGGAAAATCATGAAGATAGAGCCGTCGCAAGCCTAGTTTTGGTGTCATGGTCACAATGTCCTCGAAACAGGTTCCTCCAGGGCACATTCCGGTGGCCAAGGGTTGGCCAGGGAGGTCACTGGTCGTTTTCATGGTTACTAAAATAATTGATTTGGAAAATCATGAAGATAGAGCCGTCGCAAGCCTAGTTTTGGTGTCATGGTCACAATGTCCTCGAAACAGGTTCCTCCAGGGCACATTCCGGTGGCCAAGGGTTGGCCAGGGAGGTCACTGGTCGTTTTCATGGTTACTAAAATAATTGATTTGGAAAATCATGAAGATAGAGCCGTCGCAAGCCTAGTTTTGGTGTCATGGTCAAAATGTCCTCGAAACAGGTTCCTCCAGGGCACATTCCGGTGGCCACGGGTTGGCCAGGGAGGTCACTGGTCATTTTCATGGTTACTAAAATAATTGATTTGGAAAATCATGAAGATAGAGCCGTCGCAAGCCTAGTTTTGGTGTCATGGTCACAATGTCCTCGAAACAGGTTCCTTCAGGGCACATTCCGGTGGCCACGGGTTAGCCAGGGAGGTCACTGGTCAGTTTCATGGTTACTAAGATGATGTACATGAAAAATCATGGAGATAGAGCCGTCGCATGCCTAGTTTTGGTGCCATAACTAAAATGTCCACGAAACAGGTTCCCGCGAGGGCCATTCCGACACCCGGGACAGGACCAGATCGTGTTGACCGGTTCCACATGTCCACTATCAGACGCGCATTATCCAGTTGGACATTTTTGCCGAAGACACCAACATTGTATCTAGTAAAGCATATAAACCATAATTGAAAACGTTTGCCGTGTACTGAGTACACGACGCGACCGCTCGTGTAACGGTCCGGTTCAAAAAAAAGTTACACCAGCGGTCGCGCCGGTGTACTGAGTACACATTTAAAATGTGAGGTTAGAATTACGTATTTTTCGAGTACTTTTCGTGCATTTTTTCATTTTTTTTCTGCCTTACTAACAAGAAGAAGAGTGGATCTTGGAATAGGACCAACACCCGGTTCAATTTGGTGCGAATTTCGATTATTTTTTTTTGCATTTTGCTGAGACGCGTGTACTCAGTACACGCAAGCGACTGATGGTGGGTTAATAGCGCCAGTTGGGCTGCTATTGCCGATGCGCTCTTGCGTCTGGGGATACCGGAGTACTTGTACAAGATTCTCGGAAGCTACTTCCAGAATCGCGTACTGGTTTACGACACGGAGGTGGGTCGGAAGTGCTTTCACATAACCTCAGGAGTCCCGCAAGGTTCCATCCTGGGTCCGGTGTTATGGAATGTCATGTACGACGAGGTGTTGAGGTTAGAGTACCCAGTGGGAGTGGTGATTGTCGGATTTGCCGACGACATTACGCTCGAAGTCTACGGTGAAACGATCGAGGAGGTGAAGTTGACTACCGACCACTCGATCAAGGTTGTGGAGGCGTGGATGCGGTCCAGAAAACTGGAGCTGGCTCACCACAAGACAGAGGTGACGGTTGTTAACAACATGCAGTCGGCGCAGCAGACGGAGATCAGTGTAGGAGAGTGCACTATCCTGTCGAAGCGCTCTGTCAAGCACTTGGGCGTGATGATCGACGATAAGCTTACCTTCGGTAGCCACGTCGATTATGCCTGTAAAAGAGCCTCCACAGCTATTGCGGCACTGTCCCGGATGATGTCCAATAGCTCAGCGGTGTACGCCAGTAAGCGCAAGCTTCTGGCTAGTGTTGCTACGTCCATACTTAGGTATGGCGGCCCGGCGTGGGGTACCGCGCTAAGTACTGAATGCTACCGACGGAAGCTGGAAAGTACTTACAGGCTTATGTGTCTGAGGGTTGCAAGCGCGTACCGTACCGTGTCACACGACGCTCTCTGTGTCATTACTGGTATGGTGCCCATCAGCATTCTTATCAGTGAGGATATGGAGTGCTTCGAAATGCGCGGCACAAGAGGCATACGCAAGACTGTCAGGATGGCCTCTATGGTCAAATGGCAGCGCGCGTGGGACAGTTCCACCAAAGGAAGGTGGACCCATAGGTTGATACCGAGGGTAGATAGTTGGATTAATAGGCGCCATGGGGAAGTTTCATTCCACCTGACACAGGTCCTTACAGGTCATGGTTGCTTCCGACAGTATCTACACCGTTTCGGGCATGCGGATTCTCCCGAATGCCCAGTGTGCAATGGTTTAGAGGAAACGGCGGAACACGTGTTGTTCGTGTGCCCGCGTTTTCGCACAATGCGTGACCGCATGCTTGCCACATGCGGGGAGGACACAACTCCGGACAACTTGGTCCAGAGAATGTGTAGGGATGAGATTAGCTGGAATGCCGTTTCAACGGCTATCACCCATATCGTCTGGGAGCTACAGAGGAGGTGGCGCGTGGACTCGGAGAATGGCTAGTCCAGATGCAGTACAAGAGGTGGTCCAGGGGTTCGAAGTCGGCTTCGTAGGTCATACCGGTGCCCTGCGGTCGAGATCGACCCTTACAGCGATTAAGTGGCCGCGGAGAGGAAGTCCCGGTAGCGGTGCTGTCGTGGCGTCGGTCTACTGGGTTGGATCTGAGCCCGCGGTTGGAAAGGGGTCCCCGGCAAGGGTCGGGGTAGGTGAGATCCTGCTGTCTGCAACCTACGGGTGCATCTGATAGGGCCTGAAGGGTAGTGATACCCTTCCTTTGCGGGCAGGTCAGATCGGGTTGCACGTGGGCATCAGTTCTTGATGTCCGCTCAGCAGTAGGGCGCGGGCGGGGTTGACCCTGCCCGCCTTCCGAGGACAAAGGGAGTGGCGAGGACCACTCGGGAAACTGGCTAAGCGCCAGCATGCTATCGTGATGGACTCTCCAGAGCGAGTCATCGATGTTCGTTGCTGCTAGGCTACGGCAGCTAACCTTGAGGGTGCGATATGCACTAGCCCCTCTCTGAAGCAATACCTTCTTGGTGGTTCCGGAGAGACGTAGGGTTTGGCGACCATAGGAATGTGTTCTAGTGGGTCGAGGAGAGAGTAGTCCTGGCTTCTACCGGCATTGTAGAAGACGGCCTCATCCCCACACTACCCTAACCTTCCTGTTTGGGTGTCTGATGAGCAGATTTATCCCCCTATGGTTTAGAAGAAAAAAAAAAAAAAAAAAAAAAAAAAAAAAAAAAAAAAAAAAAAAAAAAAAGGACGATGTTGAAGAGTATGCATAAGAGTCCATCACCTTGTCGCAGTCCCCAGCGAGATTCGAATGAACTGGATAGTTCACCCGAAAACCTCACGCAGTTTTGCACACCGTCCATCGTTGCTTTAATCAGTCTAGTCAGCTTCCCAGGAAAGCCGTTTTCGTCCATGATTCTCCATAGCTCTGCGCAGCCGATGCTGTCGTATCCCGCTTTGAAGTCGATGAACAGGTGATGCGTTGGGACCTGGTATTCACGGCATTTCTGGAGGATATGCTGTACGGTAAAGATCTGGTCCGTTGTCGACCGGCTGTCGATGAAGCCGGCTTGATAACTTCCCACGAACTCATTCGTTTTAGGTGACAGACGACGAAAGATGATCTGGAATAGCACTTTGTAGGCAGCATTCAAAATAGTGATCGCTCTGAAGTTCTCACATTCCAAATGGTCGCCTTTCTTGTGAATGGGGCAGATTACCCTTCCTTCCACTTCTCCGATAGCTGTTCGGTTTCCCAGATCCTGACTAACAGCCGATGCAGACAGGTGGCCAACTTCTCTGGGCCCATCTTGATGAGTTCAGCTGCGATACCATCCTTACCAGCTGCTTTGTTGGTTTTGAGCTGGTGAATGGCATCCTTGATGAATTCTACAAGTAAGGTGATCGATCCCGCAAAATATCACAATAAACTTAGTTACAGGAATTTAATGGAAAACAATGTTGTAGGAAATTTTTCATCTATCAATTTGAAGAAACTTTGCCGATGGCACCAGCTCTGTGTGTCATTCATGCATTGCGCTAGAGCAATATTTAAAAATTTAGGATAAGAATTTTTTACGGTTTTCCCCATTTGAAGAAAACTGCATTCGAGAATTTGGAAGAAAAATGTACTTATCAACAAATGTATGGGGATCGACTGTGATTGTGGTTATGTTACGGGTATTTTCGGCTTTCAGTCTTCGCGTAATCATAAACGGATTTATGCTCTACACCTGACGTTTCGGCTACATGTATTGAGCCTTTTTCGAAGGATCTACAAATGGACAATTTAGTACAACATTTAACAACATAGTTTACAAAATCTTACAGATAATCACTCCGTTCAATCGTGAGTTATAATGTGTTGAACATAGTCGCACGTCATCCATTCACTATAACGAGATACAAGATTATATTCGGAAACCAGTTTGTGGAGGAGGTATATCGTCGCTCACGTGGTTGAGTTCGATCGTTGGCGCAATTTTTAAATCTACCGGTTCACTTATATTGGGTTTTGTTTTACCTCCTACACTTGTCGGTCACTTTCGCGCCAATTTCGGATTCTGTCTGTGTCTCGTTATGGTGATGGCTGCTATTGTGCGCCTATTCCACTGTTCGTCTGTGTGTAGTGTGTTGTATCGTTTTAACTGTGTGTAATACCCCGGCGTACGTGCCGCTTAGGTTATCGGTGTCGGTTCGCTTGTTGACAGTGTGTTGTGTGTTAAGGATGTGACATGACTCTAATATAGCTAGATTCTGTTTTTTGTGGCTTGAATCCAATACTTCTACCCTGTCTAATAGAAATTGGTGGTTGTTGGTGATGCAGTGATCTAGCAGCGCTGTTTTCTCCCTCAGTCTCATGATCTCCTGGTCGGTCTCATCCTTTCCTGCTTCTCGTAGTTCTGTTAATTTGTTGATTGTCGATCGGTGGCCGGACACGCGATCTTTTAGTCGGCATGATGTCATACCTACATAGCTTGATCCACAGTCTGCACATGGTATTTTGTAGATGACGTTCGATCGTTGATTTTCTTCCAGCTTGTCCTTCACTCCTGGTATGATCGATCTCACAGTTTTCCGTTGTTGTGGACATGTAACCACTTCCGGGTAGTCGGATCGAAGTGTCCGTTGTATCTTGTGGGTGAGAGAACCTATGTTGACAATTGATCGGAACGTTTTTGTGTTATCATCCTCGGTAGGTGGTGCTGCGGCGGGTGGATTCTCTCGACGTCGATTGATGAGGCGGTTGATTAGTGGTTTCGGGTAGTCGTTCTGTCGAAGCTGCGTGTGGATGATCTTCTTTGCTGTGGCTTCGTCGACGTTGGTGGAGAATGTCGTTACTCGTTTGATGAGATTCTTGGCCACGTTTATCTTGAGCGTCATGCTGTGAGCCGACAGGTAGTTTAAGAATCTGCCTGACGCTATGGGTTTGGCATACCATTCTGTTTTTATTGTTTGGTCTGGTTTCCTGACCAGCAACAAGTCCAGATATGGTAGCTTTCCATCCTTTTCAACCTCCACGGTGAACTGTATCTTCTGGTGGTACTGGTTGAATGTGTTTTTCACGGTTTCTATTTCGTCTTTGGGTATCGCCAGCATGAGATCGTCCACATGTTTCTTGATTACTGGGATCGGAAACTTGATCGTCTTGGTAACCGAATCGAGCAAAGTTTCCATCACCAGATCTGCTATTATGGGCGACAGTGGATTGCCCATCGCTGTTCCGAACACCTGTTGATACGATTGCCCTATGAATTGGAAGTAACTGCAATTTACTGTGCATTCCAAGGGAGTTAGTGATGCAGAACGTCATTTCGCGCTGGGACGAAATCAAAGAAAACACGAACATCAACCTAGATCTGTTCCTGGAGATGACGGAGTTCTGCATAAATTGCAGTTACTTCCAATTCAAAGGGCAATCGTATCAACAGGTGTTCGGAACAGCGATGGGCAATCCACTGTCGCCCATAATAGCAGATCTGGTGATGGAAACTTTGCTCGATTCGGTTACCAAGACGATCAAGTTTCCGATCCCAGTAATCAAGAAACATGTGGACGATCTCATGCTGGCGATACCCAAAGACGAAATAGAAACCGTGAAAAACACATTCAACCAGTACCACCAGAAGATACAGTTCACCGTGGAGGTTGAAAAGGATGGAAAGCTACCATATCTGGACTTGTTGCTGGTCAGGAAACCAGACCAAACAATAAAAACAGAATGGTATGCCAAACCCATAGCGTCAGGCAGATTCTTAAACTACCTGTCGGCTCACAGCATGACGCTCAAGATAAACGTGGCCAAGAATCTCATCAAACGAGTAACGACATTCTCCACCAACGTCGACGAAGCCACAGCAAAGAAGATCATCCACACGCAGCTTCGACAGAACGACTACCCGAAACCACTAATCAACCGCCTCATCAATCGACGTCGAGAGAATCCACCCGCCGCAGCACCACCTACCGAGGATGATAACACAAAAACGTTCCGATCAATTGTCAACATAGGTTCTCTCACCCACAAGATACAACGGACACTTCGATCCGACTACCCGGAAGTGGTTACATGTCCACAACAACGGAAAACTGTGAGATCGATCATACCAGGAGTGAAGGACAAGCTGGAAGAAAATCAACGATCGAACGTCATCTACAAAATACCATGTGCAGACTGTGGATCAAGCTATGTAGGTATGACATCATGCCGACTAAAAGATCGCGTGTCCGGCCACCGATCGACAATCAACAAATTAACAGAACTACGAGAAGCAGGAAAGGATGAGACCGACCAGGAGATCATGAGACTGAGGGAGAAAACAGCGCTGCTAGATCACTGCATCACCAACAACCACCAATTTCTATTAGACAGGGTAGAAGTATTGGATTCAAGCCACAAAAAACAGAATCTAGCTATATTAGAGTCATGTCACATCCTTAACACACAACACACTGTCAACAAGCGAACCGACACCGATAACCTAAGCGGCACGTACGCCGGGGTATTACACACAGTTAAAACGATACAACACACTACACACAGACGAACAGTGGAATAGGCGCACAATAGCAGCCATCACCATAACGAGACACAGACAGAATCCGAAATTGGCGCGAAAGTGACCGACAAGTGTAGGAGGTAAAACAAAACCCAATATAAGTGAACCGGTAGATTTAAAAATTGCGCCAACGATCGAACTCAACCACGTGAGCGACGATATACAGGGGATAGACAAAATGATCGGGACAGGCAAAATTTCCCCTCCTCGAAAAATATTCAAATAGCTGTAACTTTTCGAAAAGTGCATCAAATATTCTCAAATTTTTACTGTAAGTGGATCAACTAGTTATGTATCAGTGGACAAAATTTGGAAAAGATCGAGCTATTATGCACGAAGTTATAAAGATTCTAGAAAAAGGTGTATTTTTCCGATAGCCAACTTTGAGCTGTTATATCTCCGGATTCAATGAGCCGAATGCAATGAAATTTTGACCATTTATGACTTATATAATGAGCTTTGAAAAACTTTTGACATAACTTAAAATTCTTAACACGGACGAAAATTATAACGATTAGATTATTTTTCTAATAAAAACCCAAATTTTCTTAAATTTCAACATCGTTTCAAAATTCAAGTTGCTAATTATAGTCCATTTATATTCCCTCTAATTATCTTGAATATAAATATGTTTTGAAAGAAACTAACAACATAACTGGCAATTCATTGAAAAAGTAATGGGATGCATATTAAAAATAGACCAATTTACCAAAAAATCATAAAATAAATTAGATTGCCATAGCTTTTTCTCTTGTCAATAATTTCAAGTCGAGTCAAACGTTTTTCAGAGCTCATTATAAAAGTCGTAAATCGTCAAAATTTCATTGCATTCGGTTCATTGAATCCGGAGATATAACAGCTCAAAGTTGGCTATCGGATAAATACACTTTTTTCTAGAATATTTATAACTTCGTGCATAATAGCTCGATTTTTTCCAAATTTTGTCCACTGATACACAACTAGTTGATCCACTTACAGTAAAAATTTGAGAATATTTGATGCACTTTTCGAAAAGTTACAGCTATTTGAATATTTTTCGAGGAGGGCAAATTTTGCCTGTCCCGATCATTTTGTCTATCCCCTGTACCTCCTCCACAAACTGGTTTCCGAATATAATCTTGTATCTCGTTATAGTGAATGGATGACGTGCGACTATGTTCAACACATTATAACTCACGATTGAACGGAGTGATTATCTGTAAGATTTTGTAAACTATGTTGTTAAATGTTGTACTAAATTGTCCATTTGTAGATCCTTCGAAAAAGGCTCAATACATGTAGCCGAAACGTCAGGTGTAGAGCATAAATCCGTTTATGATTACGCGAAGACTGAAAGCCAAAAATACCCGTAACTTATCAACAAAGTTATTTGAAAACATCGCACATATTTGTGAGGCCATCTTATAGGTATTTACAACATCACATCGCTTTTCAGAATATT